>NW_012102277.1:3775914-3806751 GCF_000951045.1 Mandrillus leucophaeus
TTTTTTTGAGATGGAGTGTTGCTCTGTCACTCAGGCTGGAGTGCATGGCACAATCTCGGCTCACTGCAAGCTCTGCCTCCCGGGTTCACGCCATTCTCCTTCCTCAGCCTCCTGGAGTAGCTGGGACTACAGGCACCCACCACCATACCCGGCTAATTTTTTGTATTTTTAGTAGAGATGGAGTTTCACCGTGTTAGCCGGGATGGTCTCGATCTCCTGACCTCGTGATGCACCTGCCTCAGCCTCCCAAAGCGCTGGGATTACAGGCGTGAGCCACCACACCCGGCCAGAACTGGTATTCTTTAACCCAGAGTATATGTTCAGGAAATACCCTTTAAGAGAATGAGTGAGAATAAATAATAATAACTCCCAAGGTAAAGATTGCAATATTACGAATTATTACACAATAGTTATCTCATTGCATACTGAGAAGACAGATATTTGAGTTTGAATTGAGCAAAGAAGGAATAATGTCTTATCAAAATTGTAGCACTAGCAGTTAAGAAATACATGTATTATGTGCTAGGTACTGTGCTGGGTGATTGATAGCCATAGTCTCATTTGATTTCCACTAGACTGTGAACTACATGAGGGCAGGGACTTAGCCTTTGCTATGTGTAGTGGTATTCTTAGTGTCTAGCATAGTGGCTGGTATGTAGCAGTAGAGAATGTCTGCAAATTACTTCAGCATAGACTTATGGAATATCCACTTTGTATTGGAGCAACCCGACAAGCAGATTCTGAATGCTAATACCCGGTGCTGGGAAATTAGCAGAACATAAAACCTGCAAAAATTTTCCTTGTGGAAAGCCATCCTTAAGAACGAAGACTAGATTCAGGCAATCCTGGGTTTAAATTCTGTCTCTGCCACTTTAGCCATGTGACTTTGGGCATTTATTTCATATCTCTGAGTGTCTCTTTCCTCATCTGTAAAATGGGCATGATAACAATAGGGCCTAGCTTTTGAAATGGCTTGAGAATAAATAAATGAACAATGGTTTCCCATGCTATGCTGTCAATACATGACAACATTATTTTTATAACAGGCACTCTGTACATATTATTTGAATGAATGAATAATTTATCCCAATGACTTAGATAAGAGATATATTCTTCATTTCATCAATAAAAACATCTGAACTAGAGAAGAGTTAAGTACTTTGCCCAGGGTCACATATTTGGTAAGTAGCAGAGCTGGGATTTGTATCCAAGTTTGTGACTTCATAGTCCCTGCCCTGCAAACTATTGCTGCTGCTGTTTTCCTAGTAGTGATCAGTGTTGGCAAATAGCATAAACATGCTGGACACAATTCCTGAGAGGAACTAAGGCAGGAGGGCAAATACCATGTCATTTTCCAATAAGGTGGGGCAAGTGAGGTTAAAAAAAAAAAAATCACAAATACAAGCAGTTTCCAGCTACCACTGTGGGAATGTCACCCAATCTAGCTGTTAGGCATTGTTTTGTGCCAGTTGGAAGAGGGCTGCATTTTCCTCATGTGACAGCTGGTCTCAGTAGCAAGGAATGCCTCAAAATTGGCACCACAATTCAGCCCAGATTCCATTTGACATGATTCACAAATATGCAGCTGAAAAACTACAATCAGAGAGACGGTGGGCTCAGAATAGGGTAAAGCAGGCAAAGGAGAAATGGCACTTTATTATTTTTGTTTTCATTTTTAAATGGGCTTTGCTTAGCTGTGAATCTCTAGTTTGGCAATGCATGTTTTAACATGTTGTTAAGTTTTAACATGTTAACTTCTGTTGATGTTGCTTTTTACCAAATATGGACCTTATTTTTGCAGGATGTTTTAAATGGTCCAATTCAGGACATAATTATTGTAGAGATAACAAGGAGTCTTGTTTAGGTTTCCTTTATTATCATTATTATTATTATTATTATTATTATTATATTTTAAGTTCTAGGGTACATGTGCACAACATGCAGGTTTGTTACATATGTATACCTGTGCCATGTTGGTGTGCTGCACCCATTAACTCGTCATTTACATTAGGTATTTCTCCTAATGCTATCCCTCCCCTCTCCCCCCACCCCATGACAGGCCCCCGTATGTGATATTACCCTTCCTGTGTCTAAGTGTTCTCACTGTTCAATTCCCACCTATGAGTGAGAACATGTGGTGTTTGGTTTTCTGTCCTTGCAATAGTTTGCTGAGAATGATGGTTTCTAGCTGCATCCATGTCCCTACAAAGGACATGAACTCATCCTTTTTTATGGCTGCATAGTATTTCATGGTGTATATGTGCCACATTTTCTTAATCCAGTCTATCATTGATGGGCATTTGGGTTGGTTCCAAGTCTTTGCTATTGTGAATAGTGCCACAATAAACATATGGGTGCATGTGTCTTTATAGCAACATGATTTATAATCCTTTGGGTATATATCCAGCAATGGGATGGCTGGGTCAAATGGTATTTCTAGTTCTAGATCCTTGAGGAATCGTCACACTGTCTTCCACAATGGTTGAATGAGTTTACAGTCCCACCAACAGTGAAAAAGTGTTCCTATTTCTCCACATCCTCTCTAGCACCTGTTGTTTCCTGACTTTTTAATGATTGCCATTCTAACTGGCATGAGACGGTATCTCATTGTGGTTTTGATTTGCATTTCTCTGATGGCGAGTGATGATGAGCATTTTTTCATGTGTCTGTTGGCTGAATAAATGTCTTCTTTTGAGAAGGGTCTGTTCATATCCTTCGCCTACTTTTTGATGGGGTTGTTTGATTTTTTCTTGATGTGCAGAAGCTCTTTAGTTTAATTATATCCCATTTGTCAATTTTGGCTTTTGTTGCCATTATTTTTGGTGTTTTAGACATGAAGTCCTTGCCCATGCCTATGTCCTGAATGGTATTGCCTAGGTTTTCTTCTAGGGTTTTTTATGGTTTTAGGTCTAACATTTAAGTCTTTAATCTCTCTTGAATTAATTTTTGTATAAGCTGTAAGGAAGGGATCCAGTTTCAGCTTTCTACTTATGGCTAGCCAGTTTCCCCAGCACCATTTATTAAATAGGGAATCCTTTCCCCATTTATTGTTTTTGTCAGGTTTATCAAAGATCAGATGGTTTTGTCAGGTTTGTCAAAGATCAGATGGTTGTAGATGTGTGGTATTATTTCTGAGGGCTCTGTTTTTGTACCAGATGCCATGGATAGAACTGAGAGAACTATTATGGGCACTGGGAAAGGCTGGTGCAAGGGTCTTAAGGGAGAGAAAGGAGGTCTTTGTGGCTAGATCTCCAAAAGTGGAGGACAAGGGATGGAGAGATTGGCAGGGACCAGATCATGTAAGAACTTGTGGGACTTGAATTTCATTTTTTGTGCAATGGTAAGTCCTCAGGACATGAAGCATGGGCATGGCATTTTTTCCTTTATATGTTTTAAGAGGACTCTGTAGTGTGAAGTATAGATTGTTGTAGATGTATAGATCTATGGAATGGAATTGAGTGTCCAGAAATAAGTCCTCATATTTATAGACAGTTGATCTTCAGTTAGGGTGACAAGACAATTGAATTGGGGAGAGAATAGTCTTTTCAACAAATGGTACTAAGACAACTGGATATCCAAATATAAATGAATCAAAGCTGGACTTCTACCTAATACTATTCACAAAAAATAACTTAACACAGATTAAAACCTAAACATAAGAGCTAAAACTATAGAACTCTTTGACAAAAGTATACTGGTAATTTCTGACATTGAATATGACAATGGTTTCTTATATATGACACCGAAAGGACTTGTAACAAAAGAAAGAACAAGATAAATTGCATTGTATCAAAATTTAAGACTTAGGTACACTAAAGAACATTGTCAAGGAAGCAAGAAGACAACGCACAGAATGGAAGAAAATGTTTGTGCATCAGTTATCTGATAAATAACTTATATCCAGAATGTATAAGGAACTTCTACAACTCAATCATAAAAGACATACTATTTAAAAAATCTGCAAAGGATTTGAATAGACATTTCTCCCAGGAAGATATATAAGTGGCCAATAAGTACACCAAAAGATCCTTAGCATCATTATCCATCAGAGACATGTAAATCAAAACCCCAATTAAATACCACTTCACCCCCAGTAGGATGATAATTATTGAAAAAGAGAGGTAATAACAAGTGTTGGCTAGGCTATGGAGAAATTGGAACCCTTATTTGCTGCTGGTGGGAACACTGGTGCAGCCACAGTGGAAAGCAGCTTAGCAGTTCCTCAAATGGTAAACAGAGTTACTGTATGATTTAGCAATCTACTTCTAGGCATGTACCTAAGAGAAGTAAAAAAAAAATCTTCATACAAATATTCGTACACCATTAAATCATTATACCCCGAAATGGAAACAACCCAAATACTCATCTTCTGATGAAGGGACACATAAAATGTCATATATGCATACAATGGACTATTAAGCATTAAAGATAAAGTGACGAGACGTGCTTCAATATGTATGAACCTCAAAAGCATTACCTAAGTGAAAGAAGTCAGCCACACAGGAACACGTGTCCTGTGACTTACATTTATGTAAACTCTCCAGAATAGGCAAACCCACAGGAACAGATGACAAATTAGTAGTTGCCTAGGGCTGGGGGGAATGAAGTTTGGAGGATTATGGTTAGAACATTTCTGACATAATGAAAATGTTCTAAAATTGTGGTGATGGATACACTACTCAGTGAATATAATAAAACCATGGATTTATGCACTTTAAATGGGAAAATTGTACTTGAATTATATCTCAATGAAACTGATTTTTAAAAAATAGATTGCTAGTAGGGCAAAATTAGAAATTTTAAATAAATTAGGAGGCTGTTGCTGTTGTCCAAGTGAAAGATGGTGGTGGCTTGAACAAAGATAATCTGGCTACCCCATTCATTGCCATCAGGCTGAAGTAAATATTCCTCTTATCTATTCCCATGTGTCTACCTCTCATTTATTCCCATGTCCACTAATATTTATCACATTGCACTGAAATGATCTGTATAGGTAGCTCCCTCCCTTACTACTTTGTAAACTTCTGATGAAGGATTTTGCTCTTATCTCGTGTTTTAGTTCCCTTTACACAGAATGTCTACATACAGTGGGAACTAAATAAATGTGCAGTGAATTGATATATATATAATACATTATATATATTACATATAATTATATATACTATATCTCTCTATTTATATATAATATATAGAGATATAGAATATATATAATTTAAATATACAAATGAGTACATATAATTTGAATATATAAAATGATATATAAGATGAAATATGTAATTTGTCTAGAGCAAAATGTCCAAAAGTAGACTCACATTATGATGGCTAATTACTTTTTTTAATTAATGTGATTATTGGGATATAAATTACATGTGTAAAATCCACTCATTTGAAGTGTACAATTCAGTGGTTTTGGAATGTTTACAGGGTAGTGCGACTGTTATCATAATCTAATTTTTGAAGATTTTTATCACCCCAGAAAGAAAGTTCCCATCCATTAGCAGTCATTCTCTATTCTCTTCTACCCTAGCCAATTATTATTATTATTTTTTACAAAGGTGCAAAAGCAACTCAATGGAGAAAGGATAGTCTTTTCAATAAATGGTATTGGAGCAAGTAGACATTCATTCACAATAAAAATGAAACTTGACCTAAACCTCACATTTTATACAGTAATTAATCTATGTGTATCACCAACCAAAATGCAAAATATAAACTAAGAAAATCTTTAATTTTTAATTTTTTTTTATAATTTCAACTTTTAATTTAGATTTAGGGATACATGTGTATCTTTGTTATGAATATATTGCATGATGCTGAGGTTATAAGTATGATCCCTTCACCCAGGTACTGAGCATAGTACCTAGTAGTTTTTCACCTTTTTCCCTTCCCCTCCCACCCTGCTCTAGTAGTCCCCAGTGTTTATTGTTGCTATTTTATCTCCACAAGTACCCAATGTTTAGCTCCCACTTATAAGTGAGAATGTGCAGTATTTCATTTTCTCTTCCTGCGTTAATTGGCTTGGGATAACGACCTCCAGCTGCATCTATGTTGCTGCAAAGGTCATGATTTTGTTCTTTTTTTATGGCTGTGTAGTATTCCATGGTGTATATATACCACATTTTCTTTATCCAGTCCACCATTGATGGCCATCTAGGTTGATTCCATGTCTTTGCTATTGTGAATAGCTCTGCATTGAATATACAAGTACATGTATCTTTTTGGTAGAAGGATTTATTTTCCTTTGGATACATTACCAGTAAAGGAATTGTTAGGTTGAATGGTAGTTCTATTTGAAGTTCCTTGAGAAATCTCCTAACTGCTTCCCACAGTGGTTGAACTTAATTTGCATACCCACCAATAGTGTATAAGTGTTCCCTTTTCTCTGCAGCCTCACCAGCATTTGTCGTGTGGTTTTTTTTTTTTTTCTTACTTTTTATTAATAGCCATTCTGACGTGTATGAGGTGGTATCGCATTGTGGTTTTGATTTGTATTTCTATGATGATTACTGATGTTGAACAGTTTTTAAAACTTTTATAAGAAAACACAGAAAAAAATTATTTAGGACTTGGAGTTAAAGAGTCCTTAGATCTGACACCAAAAGTATAATCCATAAAAGAAAAAAAACTGATAAATTGGACTTCATAAAAATGTAAATCTTTTTGCTGTGTGAAAGATACTTTTTAAGAAAATAGACAAGCTAGAAATTGGGAGAAAATTTTTGAAATCCAACTATTTGACCAAGGACTTGTATTCAGAATACAGTATGTAAAGAACTCTTATAATCAAACAGTAAAAACAAATTTTTTGAAATAGGCAAAAACCTAAACTTCCCCAAAGAGGATATACAGATGGTAAAAAAACATACGAACAGAATATACCCCAATAGGTGAATGACATAGTTATTTGAATGACTAAGATGAAAATGCTGATAATTTCCAATGCTGATGAAGACGCAGAGCAATCTGAACTCTCCTACATTTCTCGTGGGGATGAAAAGTGATCGGCCACTTTGGAAAACAGTTTGTCAGTTCCTTATAAAGTTAACCAATTTGTCCCATTGTTCCTACTCCTGTGTATTTAACCTAGATAATTGTAAAGTTATGTTCACACAGAAACCTGTCCAAGAATGTTGATGGCAGCTTTATCCATAGGTGCCCCGAATTTGAAACAACCCAAAGCCCTTAGTGAGAAGTGAGTACAAACTGTGGTACATCCATACACTGCAATACAAGTCAGCAATACAAGAAACACACTATGGAAAACTGCAACTATGTGGATGAATCCAAAAGGGATTATGCTGAGGGAAAGAAGTCATCTCAAAAGGTAAACTACTGGAAGATTTCATTTACATGACATTCTTCAAGAGACAGACCTGTAGTGAAGAACAGATCAATGGTTTTCAGGGGTTAGGATTGAGGACAAGGTGTGCATACAAAGGGATGGCATTAAGCAATTCATGGGGTGATGGAACTATTCTGTATTTTTGTTGTATGGGTTATAAGAATTTATACATGTGTTAAAAATTCCTATAATCGTGCACCGGAAAGTCAATTTAGTAAATTAATTTACTAAATTTTTACTAATAAAAAATAAAATACAAAAGTAAAATAGCTTTCTTGAATCTCAAGAACTGTGGAGACAGATTCACCTGGCATCTGATCTGGCTCTGCTCTCCATACCAGGATGAATTTAGGATTATCTCGTAACGTCAGTTTTCTCATCTGTAAAGTGAGGATAATGATGTGCCCATCATATGGCAGGAAAAGTTAAATGAGATAATACTTATGAGGCACTTAGTACAGTGGTTGGCACATGGTAAGAGCTCAGTAAAATTCAGCTGTTCTTTCTGCTGCTGTTTCCACTGCTCTATCCTATTACCTACTATATGGAAGAGGACAATGAAAATGAAAAAATTAGTCCTGTATTTGAATCACTGAAATATTGATACCAGGACATTTTGAGAGCAGCAACATGGAGGCAGCTCTATGACGTTTTATTCTGAGATTGCATCTTGGGATCGACAAGCACAGGTGGCTCATCAGTGCCCTCAACAAACATAGGCCACTGTTCTATGATACCCCAATGTAACTGATTTAGCTCCATTCAAAATTTCTGATTGTACTGTTCACTTGTTGGTTAACCTTGGAAGGAGGTTCAACATAATAGATTAAGAGAAAGTGTTTTCAGAAGTCCTGGGCATCTGAGGATGTTTCCAAAAGCTAATATGAATTACCATCATATTCTGTGTGGGTGTATGTATGTGTGTGTATGTGTGCACATGTTGTGTACAAACATGTTAGTCTTCCGAACTCCTCTGCCAATATCTCGCCTCCACAGAAGCTTGGGTTTTAAAATGTTTGGAATTTCTATTCCTATCTTCCAGCGATTGGCATTAAGAGCCCAAGACAGCTTCATATGTAAGTGCCTGGTGTCACTGATATTTATAACTGATAGAGCTGGGATCCCTGATTGAGCATGTTCAATTGCTTAACTTAATAGAGAAGCTTTATCATGTGCCTTTAATCTTTGCCATCTGACTTGCAGCCCTGTTCCGCCACACTCTCTGAGCTGGCAAGTTCGCCTCCACCTGCACTCTCCTGGGCTGCAGTATCTCTCCAGGAGGCAGCAGAGTGGCAATTCCTGAGCCATGGTGTTATCTTCTAATCAACTCTAGTAGCCCTGCTTGCTGTGACTCAAGAATTTTATTAAATAAAGCTTCCCAGTGTGTAGGTTAGGATTTGTTTAGAAACACATCTGTGATGGGCAGTCTGGGCAGACGAAAATGGCTAGCTATAGAGAAGGAAGATGCATAGCCCTGAACAAGTGTCTTGTCTCTCTCTGGCCTCAATTTTTACAACCGTAAACTGAGGGCATTGAATCAAGTTATTTCTAAGGTCTCTATAAGCTTCCCTATTTCAGGAGTCTCATTCTCAAACAAGGCTTCTTGGTAGCTTTTAAAAGTTCCTTGCTTTCTAAACATTGATTCTGTATTCTGCTTGTTGTTTTTCTCTGCAAGATAATGATGATCACATTTAAATGAAGTTAGAAGTACTATAATCTTTGTTGCGTGATTCAGCATAGCTATAAAGAAATTAGGTTTTGAGCCATCAATAAATTAACATTGATTAGTGGTTACTGTTCAATGCAGATTTGACACAAAGCATGAACTGAAGAGCTTGGAGAACTGCAGTTTTCATATCAGAAGTGATTGAAAAGTCATTAGGTTAGTTAAAGTGTGCGTATTCTCTGTTAGGAGGTGGAGGAGGAGGAGGTAGTGGTGGTGATTGAAGGGTTAGGAGAATAGGATGGGGATTTACTAACCTCATGTGACAGCACAATTACAATTATACAACCCTTCTCCCTTTGTGCTTCAACCAGAACAACCTAGCAATTCACCTTTCAAATACACTCCCGACACCACAGAGAAGTGATAAATGTTTGAGATGATAAATATGCTAACTACCCTGATTTGATCATTATGCAATGTATACATATATTGAAACATCACACTGTAGCCCATAAACGTGTACAATTATTATGTGTCAATTATAAACAAACAAACAAATACACTCCTAAACTAGTGAGACGTGCAGACAGGCCTGGAATCTTTAAATGAGAAGGGAGACTCAGAATGGACTTGCTGTTGTTTCAGAATACAAATACCAATGCGTACAGCTCCTGGCACGGGGGCATCTGGGAGGGAGACTGGATGATAAGAACAAAGCCTAGATGAGCCAGTTGGGTCCAACACACTTTCTTCAGAGCCAATGATTTGCAATTCCATATTCACAAATGTAGACCCTTCTCAGACAGCACAGCAATGAAATGAATCCTTGTCCTTACCCTATTGCTTAGTTCAGAAGGCTAGACAACCAGTGTTGTGTGAGGAACAGCAGACTTGGAAATGAGGTGGTTGGGTCTTGACTCTGTTATTTACCTACTATATGACCTTGAGGAAGTCATTTAACCTCTGTCATGCATTCCTTTATTGTTTAGTTGAGCAAATATATATTGAATTCCTGCCATGCCACCCATTGGGCTAAGTATCAGGATTACAATGAGACATTCTTTCAGCTTTTGTTAACCTCAGAACCTTAATTACTACTAACAATAGTTGACATTTGTTGACTTTGGTCTGTGTGTCAGGGCATATGCATTTTACATGGATTATGGCAATTTTCACAACATCCCCCAAATAGTTATTATTATCCCTATTTTGCAGATAGGGAAAATTAGGCTCATGTAAGTTAGAAAATGTATTCAAAATTATGGAGCAAGTGGCAAAACTAGGACATTTAGTCCAGAGCTTAAGAATTTAACCATGTTACTATACAGTAACTTCTAATTTGCTAATCTAAAAACGTAGATAATACTACTTACCTAAATGTATTTCATAAGGTTTTGTGAAAGTATTTAGCTCTTAGTAAGTATTTAGGTATCAGTAAAATGCATTTAGCGATTACAATAGGTCAATTGAACAATGGAGTAGAAATAGCACAGGGGTGAATGCTACCCTGGGTGGTGTGGCCCTAGGCAAGTGATTTCCCCTCTTTGAGTCTCTTTTGCCTCATCTAACACAACAGAGGAAATTGTGCACCGCCTCCCCCTCCTGCCTTTCTGGAAGCTGTTGGAAGGATAGAAGAAAACTGTGAATGTGAAATGCTGTGTATATTATAAAGGGCTGTGAGAATTTAAGATTTATATCAATATATGATGACATTTGTATTTTGATAGGCATCATGTAGAGTCTCAAGATGTTCTAAGCTATAATCCCATGTTTATTAATGCCTGAGAATCCAAATCCTGTCTTCCTAAGAAGTGAAGTTAATCAGAAAGAGCAAGGACAAAGTCATCTCACAAACTATTAGAGTGGCTAGGTACCTTACACACTTTGGAATGCATTAAAATGCAGCTTCTGGGTCCTGCCATCCAGATACTGTGATTTGTTGGCTCTAGACTGGGTCACAGGAGACCACATTTTTAACACACACTTGCCCTAGTTAATTCTGATTCAGGGAGTACTTAGATCATAGTTTGACAATCTCTGATATTATGAAGACCTTCCCTTTATATGCTGGACATGGGAACACCTGACTTCTAGGAAAACACCCTACTTGAAACACTCTCTTGAAAATTAATTCATTAACTCAAGTATTCATTGAGTATGTACTATGTGCTAAGAAGTTTTTCTGGCATTGAGGATACAGCAGCACACAAAGCACTTGCTTGCCTTGTGAAAGTGATATTCTAATAGGGCAGATGAACAGTGAAGTGATAAAGGCATTAATAAATGATACAATGGGTGTAGTGTGAAGGAAAAGCAGATGTATGAAAGAAAATTAAGCAGGAGAAGGGGATAGAGAGTTACAGATGGGGCTGGGCTCCCACATAAAGCGAGGTTTCAAAACAGACACGGTAGAAGTGAGAGAGGCTCTACAGGAAACTGACGGCACAGGATTATGGGAGAGGGAATAGCAGATGGAAAAGCTCTAAGGCCAAAGTGTGGTTGGCACATTCAGAGAACAGTACAGAGGTCAGTGGGCAGTTGAACAGGAAGTAAGGGGCACACCTCAGCCTTAGTTTCAAAAACCTGCACTAGCTCCCAGCTCCCAAATTCACAACCTGGCACTCAAAGCCCTTCACAATCCAGCTTCAATCTCTACTTCGCTCTTTATTCAACTTTCATCTTTAACACTGGGCTCAGGTCAAGCTTACCTCCTGACTTTGCATGGCCCTTCTCTGTCGATGGCACATTTGACAGTGTCTCCAGAATTTTTTGGTAGCCACAATTGGGGGGTTCTGTTGGCAGCCAGTAGGTAGAGGCCAGGGATGCTGTAAGCATCCTACAACGTACAGGACAGCCCTCACAACAAAGAATTATTTGACACAACACGTCAATAGGGCTGAGGTTGAGAAACCTTGGTTTAATGACTCCTTATTTTACAAAGCTGGGTCCTATCTTGTCCACCTTCCTTTAAGCTTCTTATTCTACTCTGTAGGATCTTCTCTCTGAATTGTGTGGACCTTTTGTAGCCTTTTGTTGTTGTTATTATGTCTATTTTAATGTGATTTGCACACAAGTTTTGGAATTATATAGCATGGACTTATTTCCCAGATCTACCTATCTATGTGATCTACCTTTTCCTTATCTATGAAACAGGACAAATAGCAACCCCTACTTGACACATTGTTGGGAGGATTAAATGAGTTTGTACATGTAAATCCCACACAATAGTGCCTGATACAGAGTCTAATAAATTTACTTATCATAATAAAAATCATTTAATTTCTTTCACTTGTTCACATGATCCTTAAAGGCAGTGATTATATCTTGTAGTTATATCATTATATTCCTTATACCTCCTTATATCTGTAGGGCCAGATGAACTAGAGTTTCTTATCAGAATGGAAATGGTGAGGGATAAGTCTTTGGTGTATTTCCAGTCAATGGGCTCTAAAACTTTGAGAGTACAGGGTAAGTCCACCTCCCTTTGAGAAAATGAACTCTCACCTAGGTCAATGAATAAACTCTTTCAGCTTACCAAATACTGATTCTTGATCTAGGACAAATACATCACAGGGGGTGCACTTGAGTTTCAGTGAATAGCTTTTCTCCTTTTTGTGTTAAGATAAGGAAGACAGAAAAAGAAATGGTCAGAGCAGAAAGTGAAGCACAGGCTGAAGCTGATAAGAAACATGGTTGTGTGTGGCACTGATGGAGGAAGCGGCAAAGGGAACTAATAAGTGGTCTGAAGACAGAGCGAGAGATGTTCCTGTAGAGGCTGCAACCCTGCATGCCCATTTAAGAAGCAAAAACAAAAACCAGGAATCCCCTGGTATAATTTCAGTGACCTCTTGGTCTATATATCTCTTTGATATATTTTCCAACTTGCAATCTAGAGATCAGAGTAGCAAAACAAGACAAGCAGAGGCTAACATATTTGTGTGAGCAAATACTCATTACTTTACTGTCACCTAATTTCTTGTGGAAGCAAACCAAGATTTTTACCCATGGAACTCACTTAGAGAGTTCTGGAAACTCACTTGGAACTTACCATGGAACTCACTTACAGATCCTTACAGAGTTCTGGACAGAAGCAGAGAACTGCAGTTCCATCTCATATGTCCCCAACACCAGACTTACAAGAGGTATCAGGAAGGGGTGAGCTCTTCTTCTTATGGGCAAAACCTTTTATGTGCATGATTCTGTTTAGTCCTCATCACAATCGGGTGAAAAGATGGGCACTATTTATGACTCATTTCTTGTAGATGGTAAAACTAAGTCTCAGGGAGGTTAAATATCAGGTCCAAGTTGATACAGTATTCAAATCACTGTGCTATAGTGATATCTCATTTTCCCTACCTGTAGCATGAAGGTGTTAGGCTAAATAACCTCTGAATTTCTTCTAACTCAAATTTTAAAAGGGTCTGCAATTCTAAATTTAAATTCTAAATTAATTTAAAGTCCTAAATTAAAATTTAATTCTAAAATTAAACTAGCATAAGTAGGATAGAGTGGCTGGGGGTAGGGATCGATGTAGAAAGATCAGTTACAAAATGATTATTAATGATCTAGTCTGGGGACATGAAGACCAAGAGACAGGGCCAGCAGAAAAGAGAAGGTCCACCAATAAAAAGTGACGCATCTGTTCTTGTTCCCATTTATCCAACAAGCTAAATGACTCCAGCAAGCGTTAGCGTCTGCCATAGCACTTGCTTAGACCAGGCAGGAGTCAATAGTTTGCCAAAAGCTCAATGATACATTTTGAATGTGGCGTATCATTTACAGTCACTTTCTCTCTCATGCCCCTTTCCCCAACACCCATAATTTTTTTTCCGTTCTTTTCTCTGGGATTTCTTGCTATTTGACAGCAAAGCAAATGAGCTATGCCCAGTGAAGAATGAATGCACGACTCTGGTACCTGACTTTGCTCACTGCCTCTGTTTAATCGTGTGTGACTTCTTGAGTAATTGGAGAAGATGCTGGGAGTGAAGTGAGGAATGTGCAGCTCCTCCAGCTCTCTTGATGACCTCTATCTGGCTTTGGAGAAGTTTAGATTCAGAGAGACCATGGTAAGTGAGAAGAGTAATGATGTTGAAGGGCAGGGGGAGAGTGAGCCACAGGAAAATGGGCAGATGGGGCTCCCCTTGAATCCCTAGGTCTGGCAACAATGGCAGTGGGAAATGTGAATGCCTGGACAGAACTGCTGATGCTGTGGCTTCCTTCTCAGCTCTGTCACCAACTCCTATGACCTTGGCAAACTCACTCTCCTGTACTCAGTGCTTCTCCATCTATAAAGATAATGGAGTGTTACTGGGGTGCAGAGGCTTACTTATTGTTTGCAGAGGATTTGGATATTCTTGGATGAATGGTGCAATCAAAATGTTGTGGAAAACATTATCATTTTGTGTGTCAGTTAGCAAGGTGGCTTACACCTGTCACTGCACATTGGGTGAGTCTTAATCAAGGAAGAGTTGCAGATAAAGAAAAGAAGAAATATGAGTTTAGAGAATGGCCATTGCATGGAGATAACAGATTTGCAGCCCAGCTGATCATACTTCAAGTTTCTTATTATTCGTAGTGTTAGCTGCTGTGGCAGAATAAAGATGGCCACAAATTCTTTGATTCTCTTCCTATCAAGAACTGAGGTCTTTTTCCTCTTCCTTTGAAACTGGGCTGGCCTGTGATAACTTCAACCTGTGGAGTATAGTGTAAGTAACATTAAGGCAAGCCTAGCCTTAAAAAGGACTGGAAGCTTTCCTTTGGTGTCTGGGAGCCCTGGGTCACCATGTAAAAAGTCCAACTACTTTTCTAGGGAGTCCAGATATATGCATCCTATGACTATATGGAGAGTAGTCACCAAGTGACAGGTACTGGTAAAGCTTTCTTAGGCCTTCTTGAGCCGCTAAATGAGTCCCACTGACAGTTGAATATCCCTGAGTAACCCAGTTGATGTCATGTAGAGAATAAGAATCACAGCCAAGCCCTGCTTGAATTCCTGATCCACAAAATCATGAGCTGTAATAAAATGGGGGTAGTTTATTTCACAAGAATGAATAACTGGAAGAGTTACCTTTTATTGCTTACCCAGTGGTGTACTGGCCACTATGCCTTATTTACAGTTTACGTGAATCCCCAAAGTTAGATATAATTCTTTTAGATTTACAAATGAGAAAAATTAATTCTGAGTTGGAGCAAGCTACACAGAATGAGCTTGGATTTGAATTCACATCTGTATGAGGCTGGAGCTCATTCAGAAGGGGTTTCCAGGACAGCCTTGCCCCCACTGGCCCCTCTTTCCTAATGTCTTGCCCTAGAGCATAAAGTATTAACTTTAATGCTTTGTTCTTTTGGGCTAAATATTGCCAAATTCCATTCTTATGCAAGCACAGGAGGGCATGCTGTCATTTAGTGGTCAAAGATAAGAATTAGCTCTCAGCTCTTCACTTTTGGATTATTCAAGATGTGATCATGAGCTATTCTGTATCCCAGACTCTCTGCTTTATCTCACTTAATCTTCACCATAACCTATGTGAGAGATGCTATTATCTGCCTTTATTTTACAAGTTAGGCCCAAGAACACCCAGCTGGCTCATACCAGACAGAGATTGAACCCAAAGGCCCTGTTCTGATGGATTCTCAGGATAGGTGTATTCATGAGTTCCCTGCATAATCAGTTATATTCAGACCCTGTTGGTGTATGTCAGCTCATAGTGAGAAGCTGATTTCCATAGATCTTGGACAAATCACTGCTCATGATGCCCAGGTCAGTCATTTGCTTCCACTGTGGCTAAACCAGCAACACCCTGAGAAGCAATTTGCTGGAGGATACAAGACTCTGCTCCTGGCCCTCTCTAGCCAATTCCAAACTTAGTCACCATGGACATGAGGTGGTTGGTGCCTAGTGACCCTTACTTACTGGGAAAAATGAATCTAAGCCCATATAACTTACTCTTGGTAGGTGGGATATGATATTATCAAATGACCTCAGAGCTACTTTTAGCTCTGACATTGAGACATTTAGTCATGACATTAAGAAATGATTTATCTAGTCTCTTAATTCCAGATGAGTGAACTACTATTAATATTCTCTTACGATGTTTTACAGACCCCATCAACCACTAGCCTCCACTTTGTTTACTACTTTTTAAGGCATTGGCCTTTCTCTTTCTCAAACATCCAAAGCTTGGTCCTTGCTTACAGCCTTTGCACTTGCTGTTCCTTGTGCCTAGAATACTCTTCCCTTGGATCTTCTTTTTTTTTTTTTTCTGAGATGGAGTCTCACTCTGTTGCCCAGGCTGGAGTGCAGTGGCATGATCTCAGCTCACTGCAACCTTCACCTCCCATCAAGCGATTCTCCTGCCTCAGCCTCTCCAGTAGCTGGAATTACAGGTGCACACCGCCATGCCCAACTAATTTTTGTATTTTCATTAGCGTTGGGGTTTCACCATGTTGGTCACACTGGTTTCACACTCCTGACTTCAAGGATCCGCCTGTCTCGGCCTCCCAAAGTGCTGGAATTACAGGTGTGAGTCACTGCATCCAGCCCCTAGGATCTTCTCAGGTTTGCCTCCTGTTATTTGGCAGTCACTTGTGGAGCTCCTATTATGTGTCAGGCACTAGTCTAAGCTCTTTACATATATTAAATCATTTAATTCTCAAAATGAGGAAACTGAGGCACAGAGAGGTTAAGTCAATTGCCCAAAGTCACACAGCTGCTAAGTGATAAAGCCAGGATTTTGACCCAGACAGTTAACTGTGGAGCTCATGATCTTAACCACACTGCTTCTTCTTCCTGACACTGAGACCTCAGCTTGGTCACATTACACTGTTTTATATTCTCCACAGCACTAAGGACGGTCTGAATTTGCCGTGTTTGTTTGCGTGTTTGTTGCTCATCAGTTGTCTGTGCCCCCTGCCCCAGGCACGTGAGCTCCATAAGTGCAGGTACCTTGATTTGTCCTGTTTACCATTTCTAATCCATTTGTTAAGTAAATGGGTAGATAGAGACTCACAAAATTAAGTAATGTTTGGGCGAAAGAGTGATTGGGCAGAATGATAGCCCCCAATGTAATCTAATCCCTAGTTTATTTCCCTTTCCTCTTTACAGCTTTTTTCTCCTTTGCTCTTTATTGAAAAAAATTGTGCATTCGAGCAGGGACAGCTTAAATCTTAACGAGTCTGTTGCTCTCCGCCAATTGCTAGTGATGAGACCTTGGGCAGATAATTTATCCATTCATAATCTGTTTTCTTTCCTGGAAAATGGAGTGGGGAGTGGGAAACTCCCACTTTTTTCATTGAGCTGGTGAAATGGCAATACTAGTAGCAGCCGTAGCTAAAGTGAATTGGTCCCACCTGTATGCCAGACCAGTGCTAAGATTATAACACGGATTATCTCATTTAGTACTCCACAGAACCTTATGTGCTAGATACAATTATCATACAAATTTTACAGGGGAGGAAACAGAAGCACAAAGAGGTTTGGTATCTTGTCCAAGTAAGAATCGTATTTCGAACCCATGCAGTCGAATTCCCAAAACTGTCCTCTTAGTCGCTATGAATATGTGTGTAAAGTGCTATGAAAAATATCACTGATTATTATTGTTATAAAGTATTGCATAATGTAGAATTGGTGATTCCTTCTTGGGGCTTAAATCTATAGCCAAAAGCAGCACTGTGTTTGGCCTGCTCGGGGTTGAAGTTAGCAACCTGTAACAGATGTGCTTTCCCCTGGCAGGGGGCTGACAGGATGATAGAATATTGCTCCCAAGTTGGCAGGGTGGGCAGAGACAAAGCAGAAGGAGAGGGGGAAAAGGAAGGTTAAACCATCTGAAGGTTTCATAGAGCAAACACCTTCCTTTCCCAGCAAATATCAGCTGGCATTTAAGAAACAATATGTAACTGCAACTTCCATATAATAGATTTGCTTACAGCTCATGCTGTATGTTTCACATCTTTTTAAAAACTATATATGTGGGTGGAATACACACTGTTATACTCTAGCACATAAAAATTGAGATTGACATTAAAATGCCTGTTTCCTGTTGTGTGTACCAATAGGAGATATTAGAATCATTTTTACTGATTACAGTAATACATGTTGCTATTGAAATGAACAGCCTCACTTAAAAAAATCATGAGTATTATTAGCTTCTTTGCATGACAGTAGTTCCTCATACATTTTTAATGTTTTAATCTGGAAAACTCATTGACATTTCATGTTGGAAATGCATAGACCACTGTGTTGCAATGTGGCCTCTTAGGGACTAGAATATGTCAAGATGGTAGTCCAAGAGGATCAGAGGTAGTGGAAGAAGCATGGATTGAGCGCTAGCCAGGCTGAATCAAATATTTCAGAGCTCAATTTTTTAATTTATAAATATGGAGGCAAGAAAAACTAACATTTGCATGATGTGTTATAGTTTATACAGGGTTTTGCATGCCTTTTTCATTTGACCTTGGAGTTTATTATCACCACTACAAATGTACAAATTGACATGCAGGAAAGGGTGTTGCATGCATAAGTTTATATCATTAGGCCATGGAAGATTTGGGATTTAAACTGATGTTTTCTGACTATAGAAGTTTTGTACTATAATACTCAGGACTCTTGATATTCTGTCCCATTCCATAACAGGAAACAAAAAGAAAATATTAGGCCTATGAATTCACTGATATTGCTAGTGGTTTTAATGTCAGCTCAGTTGACAAAATTAGTATCACTTATCTTTCCAGAATAGTAGGTAACATCCATGGTATTTCTTCATTCATTCATCCATACATTCCACCAATATTCATTTAACATCTCTACCATGTAACAAATGTTTTGTTAAACATTAGAGTTACAAGGGCATGGTAATCAAAACAGTATGGTACTGGCATAAAGACAGACGTATAAACCAGTAGAACAGAACAGAGAGCCCAGAAATAAATCTGCACATATCAGTCAACTGATTTTCAATAAGGATATGAAAAAAGAACCATGGAGAAAGGATAGTCTTTTCAACAAATGGTGTTGGGAAAACTGGATATCCACATACAGAGGAATGAAAATTTTGACCATCACCTTCTACCATACATAAAAATCAACTTGGAATATACTGAAGACCTAAATAACAGACCTAAAACTGTAAAACCCCTAAAAGAAAACATAGAGGAAAGCTCCGTGGCATCGGTCTTGGCAATGACTTATTGGACATGACACCAAAATACAGGCAACAAAAACAAAAATATTCAAGTGGGACTGCATCAAGCTAAAAAGCTTCTGCACAACAAAGAAAATATCAACAGAGTAAAAAGCAATTTGCGGAATGGGAGATAATACTTGCAAGCTGTATATCTTAAAAGGAGTTAATCTCTAAAATGTGTAAGGAACTCCTACAAGTCAACAGAAAAAAACCCATTTTTTAAAAGAAGTTAATAATTTAAATAGGCATTTCTCCAAAGGAAAAATACAAATGGCCAAGAAGTATATGAAAAAATGCTCAATGCCACTATTAGGTTGGTGCAAAATTATTTGCAGTTTTTGTCATTGAAAGTAATGGTAAAAACCACAATAACTTTTGTACCAACCTAATAATTATCTGGGAAATGCAAATCAAAACCACAATGAGATACTACCTCACACCTGTCAGAATAGGTATTACCAAAAACAAAAGACAGCAAGTGTTCATGGGGATGTAGGGAAATCGAACCTCTTGCACTCTACTCTTGGGAATGCAACATGGTGCAGCCACTATGAAAAACAATATGGAGGTTCCTCAAAACATTAAAAACAGTAGTACCACATAATTCAACAATCCCACTTCTGAATATTTACCCAGAAAAATGGACATCAGGATCTAGAAGAGATACTGGCACTCCTGTGTTTATTGTGGAACTATTTACAGGGAATAACTTAAATGTATGTTGACAGATTAATGGACCCAAAACCATGGTACATGCATACAGTGGAATATTTTTAAAGGAAATTCTGTAGTATATAACAACATGGATGAACCTTAAGGACATTATGCTAAGTGAAATAAGCTAGTCAGAGAAAGGCAGATTTCATAGAATCAAAGAGTGTGATGGTGATTACCAGGTGCTGGGAAAGGGAAAAATGGGGAGTTACCAATGGATGGGCATAAAATTTTAAGGGAGCAGAATGAATAAGCTCTAGAGATCTGCTGTACAACATTGAATCTATAGTCAACAATAATGTATTGTACATTTAATAATTTGTTAAGAAGGTAAATCTCATATTAAGTGTTGTCAATATAATAAAACAAAATAAAATACATTACTATATTATATACAAAAAGATTAATAAATCTTGGATAATCTTGAAAATGAAGATAAAGTGATACTTTCCAATGTAAATTGATAACTGCTTTTCTTGGAGGGCAATTTGAAAGTGTCTGATATGGTTTGGCTCTGTGTCCCCACTCAAATCTCATCTTAAATTGTACTTCCACAACTCCCACGTGTTGTGGGAGAGACCTAGTGGGAGATAATTGAATCATGGGGGTGGTTTCACCCATATTGTTCTCGTGGTAGTGAATAAATCTCACGAAATCTCATGGTTTCATAAGGGGTTTCCCCTTTCGATTCTCGCTTTTGCTGCCACCATGTAAGAAATACCTTTCACCTTCCACCATGATTGTGAAACCTGCTTAGCCACGTGGAACTGTAAGTCCATTAAACCTCTTTGTTTTGTAAATCGCCCAATCTCAGGTATGTCTTTATCAGCAGCATAAAAATAGACTAATACAGTGTCTCGGAGTTTTGAGTGCACAAATTCTTAAAACCAGAAATTTCACATCTTGCTATTTATTACAGAAAACATTGGCATATATGCACAGAGTCACGTAAAAAGGTATACATTGCAACATTGCTTATTACAGCAAGAATCAACTTAAATGTCCTCATTGGGAAAAGGATTAAGCAATCCTTGTTAAAATAATATATAAGTGAAGAAATATTTTGCAGGAAACAAAAGAATGAGAAATATCTGTATGCAGTGACATATTAAGAGTTCAAAACTTATTTCTATGTAAATAAAGAAAAATATTTATAGTAGATGTCATTAATGTTTGAAAATAATTAGCCAAATAATAATATCTCTCAGATAGGCTCTCTATCTGTAGAGATACACACACACACAGACACATATGCACACACACAGAGTAAAAAATAGTCTAGTAAGTTATACTCAACACAAATGATTATCTCCTTGTTGGGGAAGGGAAAGATTGGAGGGTAAAGGAATTTTCTGCTTCTTCTGTACTTTCTGAATTGTTTACTCATAGAACTAAAATTAAAATAAGATGATTTCATCTCATATGTTAAGATGGAGAAATTTCTCAGAGGTCACTGAGGAATCTAGACTCTGTAATACATAGCATTATTTCATAGTCTTAAAAACAAAGTTTTACTCTAGATGCCAAATAACCTCCTGTCTTTGTTTTTTCACACTGAAATGTCTGAAAGAAAATGGAAGACGCTAATAACATACAAGTTTTCTTCTGGTGAAAAATTTTTTATTTTAAAAAATGAACACATAATAATTGAATACAATTATGATGTACATAGTGAGTTTCAATGTATACCACATGAGTGATCAAATTGGGGTAATTATCCATTACATCAAACAAGTATCATTTGTGTTGGAAACATAATTTCTTCTCTTCCAAGTGTTTGAAAATAATTGTTGACTGTATTCACTCTACAATGTTATAAAACACTAAAGCTTGTTCCTCCTATTTAGCTGTAATTTTGTATCCTTTAACCAATCACTTTTGATCCACCCTTTCCCCTATCCTTCCTATTTTCTAGTAACCACTATTCTACTCTCTACTTCTATTCTTCTAGGTTGGTGCAAAAAAAAAAAAAAAAAAAAAAAAAAATTGAGGTTTCAGACATAAATTTTAGATCACTATAACTAGGTTCAAACACATCTTTACTAATCAAAATAGGCACAATTACAATCAAGATTTTTGCCAATGAGAAATGAGTTTGTTTATTCCTGTAGTGTAAAAATTAGTGCTTCAGGATTTGATGAACTCTTGGAAAATATTTTCTGCATCCTGCTGGTTGTGGAAGCATTTTCCCTGAAAAATGTTGTCGAGATCCTTCAGGAAGTGGTAGTTGATTGGCGAGAGGTCAGGTGGTTATGGTGGATGAAGCAAAACCTCATAGCTCAGTTTGTTCAACTTTCGAAGCATTGGTTGTGCAATGTGCAGTTGGGCACTGTCGAGGAGAAGAATTGGGCCCTTTCTGTTTACCAACGCTGGCTACAGGTGTTGCAGTTTTCAGTGCATCTCATGGATTTGTTGAGCATAGTTTTCAGATGTAGTGGTGTCACTGGGATTCAGAAAGCTGAGGTGGATCAGATTGGCAGCAGAACACCAAATTGTGACCCTGACCTTTTTTTGGTGCAAATTTGGCTTTGGGAAGTACTTTGGATCTCTTTCTCAGTTCAAGCACTGAGCTGGTCATTGCCAGTTGTCACATAAATTCCACTTTTTGTCATATGTCACATTTTGATTGAGAAATGATTCATTGTTGCTGTGTAGAATAAGAGAAGATGACACTTCAAAATGATGATTTTAAACATTTTTGGTCAACTCATGAGGCACCCACTTATTGAGCATTTTCACCTTTCCAATTTGCTTCAAATGCTGAGTGACCGTAGAATGTTCAACGTAGAGTTCTTTGGCAGCTTCTCACGTAGATGTAAGAGGATCAGCTTCAACGATTCCTCTCAACTGGTCATTGTCAACTTCTGATGCCCAGCCACTGTGCTTCTCATCTTCAAAGCTCTGGTCACCTTTGCGAAAGTTCTCGAACCACCACTGCAATGTACATTCCTTAGTAGCTCCTGGGCCAAATGTGTTGTTCATGTTGCAAGTTGTCTCCACTGCCTTATGACCCATTTTGAACTTCAGAAAATTGCTCAAATTTGCTTTTTATCTAACATAATTTCCATAATCTAAAATAAGTATAAAATAAACAGCTAGTAATAAGTCATTAGCAAAAAAATAAAGTGAGAAATGCACATTAAAATGATATATAACACATATTTGATAAATAAACCACATTTATTTTAGAATGTATTCTAATATCAAACAGCAAATTTCAACAGTGCAAAACTGCAATTACTTTTGCACCAACCTACATATGAGATCAACTTTTTCAGCTTCTGCATGTAAGTAAGAACATGCGATACTTATATTTCTGTTCCTGACTTATTTCACTTAACACAATGTCCTCCTGGCTTATCCATGTTGTCACAAATGACAGGATTTAATTCTTTCTTATGGCTGAATAATATTCCTTTGTGTATATATACCACATTTTCTTTGTCCATTTGTCTATTGATTGACACTTAGCCTGATTTCTTATCTTGGTGATTATGACTAGTGCTACAATAAACATGCAAGTACAGATATTTCTTTGATATATTAATTTTATTTCCTTTGGGTATATACCCAGTAGTTAGATTACTAAATCATATGGTAGTTCTATTTGTAGGTTTTTTTACTGATACATAATATCTGTATATATTATAGTACATGTGATATTTTGTTTTATGCATAAAATGTGTAATGATCAAGTTAGGGTATTTATGGCATCCATTACCTTGGGTATTTATTATTTCCATATGTTAGGAGCATTTCAAGTCCCCTCTTCTAGTTATTTTGAAATATACAATATAGTATTATTAACTATAACTACCATATTCTGCTCTCAAACATTAAAACTCATTTCTTCTATCTAACTGTATGCTCGTACCCATTACATTACCTCTCTTTATCTCCCCCACCCACCCACAAACCCTTCCCAGCCTTTAGTATCTATAATGCTACTCTCTACCTTCATGAGATCAATGTGTTTAGATCCCATATATAAATGAGAACTTGCAATATTTTTCTATTCTTCCTGGCTTATTTCACTTATTTCTAGTTCACTCTATGTTGCTGCAACTGACATGATTTCATTCTTTTTTATGTCTAAATAGTATTTCATTGTGTGTATTTTCCATTTCTCCACTGATGAACACTTGGGTTGATTCAATATCTTTGCTATTGTGAATAGTGCTGCAATAAACATGAGAGTACAGGTATCCCTTTGATATACTGATTTCTTCTCCTTTGAAAAATAATCAGTAGCTGGATTGCTTGATCATATAGTGGTTCAATTGTTTTTGCATCATGTCTATACTGTTTTTCATAATGGCTGTACTAGTTTACACTCCCACTAACAGTGTGTAAGAGTTCTCTTTCCTCTGTATCCTTGTCAGCATCTGGTTTGGGTTTTATTTGTATTTTTATTAGTAGCTATTCTAATTGTGATAAAATGATATCTCATTGTGGTTTTGATTTGCATTTACCTGATGATTATGTTGAGCATTTTTTATATAAGTTTTGGCTATTTGTAAGTCTTCTTTTGAGAAATGGCTATTTTTAATGTGATTATTTGTTTTCTTACTGTTCAGTTTGAATTCCTTATATATTCTAGATATTAGTCCCTTGTGAATAATTTTATATATCTTCTGCCTTTCAACAGCTTCTCTTTTCACTCTGTTGATTGTTTCCCTTGCTGTGCAGAAGCTTTTAAATTTAAATAATTCAATTTGTCTATTTTTGCTTTTGTTGCCTGTGCTTTTGAGGTCTTACTCATAAAATCTTTGCCTAGGCCAATGTCCTGAAGGGTTCTCCCTAGGTTTTCTTCTAGTAGTTTTATAGTTTCAGGTCTTATGTTTAAGTCTTTATTCCATCTTGAGACGATTTTTGTGTGTGATGAGAGATAGGGCTCTAGTTTCATGCTTCTGCATATGGATGTCCAGTTTTCTCAGTACCATTTATTGAAGAGGTTGTCCTTTCCCCAACGTATGCTCTTAGCACTTTTGTCAAAAATCAGTCAGCTGGAAATATGTGGATTTATTTCTGAGTTCTCTATTTTGTTCCATTGGCCTATGTGGTCTGTTTTGTACTTATATCATGCTGTTTTGATTACTATAGCTTTGTAATATATTTTGAAATCTGGTAGTTTTTTATGTCTTCAATATCGTTCTTTTTGCTCAGGATTACTTTGGTTATTTGGGCTCTTTTTTAATTTAAAAGGAATTCTAGGGTTGTTTTTTGTATTTCTGTAAGAAATGACTTTGGTATTTTGATAGGGATTGAAGTAAATGTTTAGATTGCTCTGTATAGTATGGTCGTTTTCAATTTGTTTCATCAGTGTTTTGTAGTTTTCCTTGTACAGGTTTTTCACCTCCACGGTTAAATTTATTCCCACGTATTTTATTTTTTGTAGCTATTGTAAATGGGATTACCTTCTTGATTTCTGCATCACCTAGTTCATTGTTGATATGTAGAAATGCTACTGACATTTGTACGTTTTGTATCCTGCAACTTTACTAAATTTGTTTAATAGATCTAAGAGTTTTTGGTGGAGTCCTTAGATTTTTTAAAGTATAAGATCATGTCATCTTCAAAGAGGGAGAGTTTTACTTCTTCTTTTCTAATTTGGATTAGAAAATCCAAACTCTTACCTGATTGGTCCAGTTGGAACTTTCAGTACTGTGTTGAATAGGAGTGTTGAAAGTAAATATCCTTGTCTTGTTCCTGTTCTTAGAGTGAAGGCTTTCAGCTTTCTGTCATTCAGTATGATGTTAGTTGTGGGCTTGCCATATATGGCCTTTATGATGTCGAGGTATGTTCCTTTTGTTGAGAGTTTTTATTATGAAGGAATATTGAGTTTTACCAAATGCTTCTCTGTGTTCATTTAGATGGTTTTTATCCTTCTTTCTATTGATGTGATGCATCAACAGAATGCATATGTTGAAACTTCTTAAATTCCCAGGATAAATCCCACTTGATCATAGTGATACAGAACAGCGGGGCTCCCAGATAAACCCACCCTTAAGCCTGGACCCTTAGCTCTAAGTGAAAACAGCTGACTTTGTTTTTCTGCCCAAATAATTGCCTTTTTTGGTCTGCCACATCCCTATCCAGTGCCCATAAAAGAACTTCAGCTGAAAGAACAACACAAGTGGCTGATGCAAGTGGTCAATGGTGCAAGCTGCTGAACATTGGCGATACATGTGGCTGAGCATTGTAGACTATGGATAGATGTGGCTAACTTCAGATGGTGCAGCTTGAGGGAAAGATCGCCTTCCTCCCATACCATCCCCTTTCCAATTCCCCATCCAACTGAGCTACTTTTATCACCCAATAAAATACACCACCTTTCAAATAGTTCATGTGATCTGATTCTTCTTGGACACTGAATAAGAACTTGGTTGTCAAAAAGGGCAGGTGCAGGAGGTCGTCACCCTGACCCATCACTGGGCTGTTAGCCATCCATGGACTGCAGGCTGAGTTCTGGCCCACGAAGGGGGTTGGGGGTCAAGGGAAACATCCGGTCTCATTTGGGGGCTCATCCAGGATAAGAAAAGTGGTGAGTTAAAAGGTAGAACTATTGTTTGGTCTCTTTTCCAAGACCCTGTCACCATGCTCTTTCCTTTGGGTAAAAGGAATGTTGGCCCTGTTTCCCTTTATGGGAGTCTAGCTGGACTGAACTAGGGGAGGATACAATGATTAAAGGAACACATTTTCACAGAACAACAGTCTCTTCCCTCAGGCTCCCCAACTTATGCACTTTAAGTTGTTTTTCTTCTTTTCTAAGTGAGAGAGTTCTCTATCTACCTCAGCACTTTGCTTATGATAGGGGAACAACAGAGGAGGAACCCCTGTTGACTGTTAACTGCAAGTTTGGCAAAGCCCACATGGGACTTAATCTAAATGAATCTATGTACCCTATGAAATAACTTTTATGTCTCAAACTTGATTCCAAGCTTCAGGTTGAGGCCCTAGAAAGGAAAACCAGATCTGAGGGATCCAAAGCCACAAAACAAGCACAGTGTAAATGGGCAGGACCAATTCCTGCTAATTAAATTCCTGCTTCATGGAAAGTGGCCATACTTTATGGCATAAGTGAGGTCCAGGAAACTCAGAAGTTGAGAGTAGGGGAGGTAAAGGCACTGGTGAGTGTGGATAATTCCTATTCTCTAGGCCTTTCCTGCTTAATGAGTGCATGCCACATTGGCACCCTTGGGTGGCACATGCCAACATTGCCAGGACTCTGGGATAAGGACAGAAAAGGGGGAATGCCCATTTTCTTTCTCCCTCACACTCCAAGTTTTCACTGAAAGAAAGAAGGGAATTAAGGACACTGAATTTCCTGTCTTTCAGAATGGGCAACCAAGAAACTTTATCATCTCCAGTTTATGCTTAGAAATGGACCCTGGGACCAGATCATACTTTAGAGGACCTCCTGAAAGTGGCCACCTTGGTTTTTTAGATATGAGAAAGAGGAAGATGCTTTAATGGCCACCATGCAAGCCCATAAACCCCAGAATTCCCTAGAAAGGAACCTCCTGAAAGTGGCCACCTCGGTCTTTCAGACATAAGAAAGAGGCAAAAGCTTTAATGGTCACAATGCAAGCCTAAAAACCCCAGAATCCCTAAGGTTCACCTGTTAACTGCTTCAGATGTGGCAAGAACAGTTATCTTTCTCATAAATTTGAACCACTTCCATACAAGGTTTAATTTCTTTTACCAGGGTGAAACAGCTTAGGATAAAATGTTGTTAGTATATTTTACACCTTATTTCCGTAACCCTTGGCACTAGATTCTTTCCTTCTATAATACACATGTTTGATCCATGCATACTTAACCTTGTAAAGCTTGTTTTTTCTCTCACCTAGAGGTCCTCAAGGCTCCAAATTGGCAGGAAGCCAGAGCCTCAGACAATGGCTCCCTTTTGCCAATGATCCTTAGGTAGACCTCTGGGAGGAATCTGACTGCAGTTTTCCCCAAACAATGCTCCCTTTCAGCAGGAAGTAGCTAAGACTGGTCTTAATCCATATTCTAAAGGCAGTTAGATGTGCCTCTTCAGAGGGTGAAAATGATGCAGAATGGCTGGGCTCCCAGATAAACCTGACTCTCAAGCCCGGAACCTCAGCCCTAAGTAAAAAGAGCTGACCCTGAAGGACTGGACTTCCAGTTAAACTTCACCCTCAAGCCTGGAATCTTGGCCCTAAGTGAAAACAGCTGACTTTGTTTTTCCACCAAAATGATTGCCTTTTTGGCCTGACACACCCCTATCCAGTGCCCATAAAAAGACGTCAGCTGAAAGAGCAACACAAGCAGCTGATGCAGGTAGTTGGGGATGCAAGCTGCTGAGTCTCAGGGATACAAGCTGCTGAACATCAGGGATACCTGCAGCTGGTCATCAGAGACTATGGATAGACATGGCTAACTTCAGACTGTTCAGCTTCAGGGAGAGATTACCTTCTTCCTGCACTGTTCCCTTTGCAATTACCCATCCCACTGAGAGCCACTGTTATCAGCCAATAAAATCCTCCGCATGCACCAACCCTTAAATAGTTCATGTGACCTGATTCTTCCTAGACACCGAACAAGAACTCAGGTATAAAAAAGGGAAGGTGCAGGAGGCTGTCACCCTGACCCTTCACTGAGCTGTTAACACTTATCTGTCCACAGACTGCAGGCTTAGTGAAACAAGGCACTCCAGTTTCTACCTACTAAGGGGGTCAAGGGAAATATTCCATCTCAATGGTATATTACCTTTTTCATGTGCAATTGGATTTAATTTGCTAGTATTTTTTGAGGATTTTTATGTTTATGTTTGTCAGGGATATTGATGAACATAGTTTTCTTTCTTTGTTGTGTCTTTGCCTGGTTTTGGTATCAAGATAATGCTGACCTCCTAGAATGAGTTAGGAAGAAGGCCCTTGTTTTCATTTTTTTAAATTAGTTTGAGAAGAATTGGTGTTAGTTCTTCTTTGTAAGTTTTGTAGAATTTGACAGTGAAGCCATCTGGTCCTGGGTTTTTCTTTTGTGGGAGACTATTGCTTATTCAAGCTCAGTAATTCATATTGATCTGTTCAGTGTTTCTATTTCTTCTTGGTTGATTGTGGTAGATTGTATCTAGGAATTTATTCATTTATTCTAGGTTTTCCAATTTATTGGCATATAGTTGCTTTTAATAATCTATAATGATTATTTGTATTTCTGAGGTATCTGTTATGATGTTTCCTTTTTTGTTTCTGATTTTATTTGGGTATTCTCTCTTTTTTCTTAGTGAAACTGATGAGTTGATTTTTGTTTATCTAAACACACTTTTCATTTCATTTCTAAAAATATTTTATTTCAATTTTATGTCTACCCTAATTTTTATTTCTTTTCTTCTACTAATTTTGGGTTTGTGTTGTTTTTGTTTTTCTTGTTTCTTGAAGTGAATCTATAGGTTGTTTACTTGAAATCCTTTCACTTTTTATTGTAAGGTTTTATTGCCATGAAGCTGGCTCTTAATACTGATTTTGCTGGATCCCATAGGTTTTTGTATGTTATGTTTTCATTATTTGTTTCAATGAATTGAAAATTTTTTCTTTATTCATTCGTCGTTCAGGAGTATGTTGTTTAATTTTCATGTATTTGTGTAGTTATGAATGTTTCTCTTGTTCCTGATTTCTAGTTTTATTCCATGGTGGTCAGAAAATATATTTGATATGATTTAGATTTTTAAAAATTATTTAAGACTTATTTTCTGCCTTCACATATGGTGAATCTTGGTGAATGTTTCATGTGCCAGTGAGAAAAATGTATATTCTGTAGCTGTTGTGTGAAATTAACTGTAAATGTCTCATATCTATTTGGTTCATGGCGCAGTTATACTAAGTGCTTTTGTTGATTTTCTCTATAGGTGATCTCTCTGATGCTGAGAATTGTATGTTGGACTCCTCAACCATTATGGAGTCTAACTCTTCCTTTAGATGTAATAATATTTGCTTTCTGTATCCGGGTGCTTCATTGTTGGGTGCATATATACTTATAGTTGTTATATCCTCTTGCTGAATTTATCACTTATAAATATATAATGTTCTTCTTTGTCTCTTTTAAAGTTTTTTACTTGAAGTCTGTTTTCTCTGATATAAGTATACCAGCTCCTGCTTGCTTATGGTTTCGGTTTGCATGGAATATCTTTTTCCTCTCTCTTCTCTTTCAGTCAGTGTGTCTTTATAGGTGAAATAAGTTTCTGGTAGGCAGCCTATAATTGCATGTTATTTTTTCATCCATTTGGCCAATCTATATAGTGTAGTTGGGGAATTTAATTTGTTTACATTCAGGGTTATAATTGATAGGTGAGGACTTACTCCTGTCATTTTATTGTTTTTTTGGTTGTTTTGTATACCATTTGTTTCTTTCTTCCTGTCTTATTACATTTGTGGTTTAGTGTTTTTCTTTATTGGTAGTGATACAATTCCTTTCTCTTTCCCTTTTATCTGCTGTATCAGTGAATTTTATAATTTTGTATGTTTTCATGATGATATTTATCTTCATTGTGATCCCAGGTGTAGGACTCCCTAAAGTATTTTTTGTAAGGTCAGTTTGGTAGTGATAAATTCCTATTTGTTTCTTATTTGGGAAATGCCCTATTTCTTCTTTATTTCTAAAGCATAGCTTTGCTGGGTACAGTATTCTTGGCTGCTTGTTTTTTGTTTGTTTTAGCACTTTTCGTTTGTTTTTTGAGACACGGTCTGGCTCTATCACTCAGGCTGGAGTGCAGTAGTGTGATCTCAGCTCACTGCAATCTCCATCTCCTGGGCTCAAGCCATCCTCCCACCTCAGCCTTCCAAGTAGCTGGAACTACAGGAGCATGCCATGACACCTGGCTAATGTTCTTTTTCTCTTTCTTTCTCCCTTCCTTCCCTTCCTTCCCTTCCTTCCCTTCCTTCCCTTCCTTCCCTTCCTTCCCTTCCTTC
>NW_012102277.1:3806854-3888395 GCF_000951045.1 Mandrillus leucophaeus
TTCTTTCTTTCTTTCTTTCTTTCTTTCTTTCTTTCTTTCTTTCTTTCTTTCTTTCTTTCTTTCTTTCTTTCTTTTCTTTTTCTTTCTTTCTTTTTTTACACAGGGTTTCACCATGCTGCCCAGGCTGATCTCAAATGCCTGAGCTCAAGTGATGTGCCTGCTTCAGCCACCCAAAATACTAGGATTACAGGAATCTGCCACTACAGTGGACCTTGTTTTAGCCCTTTGAATATATCATCCCATTTTCTCTTAGTCTGTAAGGTTTCTGCTGAGAAATCGTCTGTTGGTCTAATGTGAATTTCTTTACATGTAGCTTGACACTCTTCTCTTGCTGTTTTTACAATTTTGTTTTTGCTTTTGATTTTTGACAGTTTGACTATAACATACCTTGGAGAGGACCTGCTTGGGTTAAATCTATTTGGGAATCTTTGCCATTTCTAGATCTGGAGGTATCAAGATATAAGAGTTTTCCAACTATTATTTCATTAAGCAGGTTTTCTATGACTTTTCCCTACTTTTCTGCTGCTTTAATCTCCATAAGGCAAATGTTCATTTGCTAAGTAGTATCCCATAAGTCCTGTAGGCTTTCTTCATTTAAAAAAATTATTATTATTCTTTAGTGTGTGTGTACCTGTGTTACTTCAAAAGACTTATCTTCCAGTTCAGAAATTCTTTCTTCTGCTTGGGCTAATCTGTTTTTGAAGCTCTTGTTTGTTTTGAGACAGGGTCTCACTTTGTTACCCAGGCTGGTGATAGTGGCGTGATCTTGGCTCACTGCAGCCTTGACCTCTTAGGCTCAAGTGATCCTGCTACCTCAGCCTCCCAAGTAGCCGGGCCAACAGGTATGCACCTGGCTAGGTTTGTAAAAAAATTTTTATAGAGACTAGGTTTCTTTCTTTCTTTCTTTCTTTCTTTTTTTTTTTTTAGAGACAGGGTTTCACCATCCTGCCCAGGCTGATCTCAATTGCCTGAGCTCAAGTGATGTGCCTGCCTCAGCCACCCAAAATACTAGGATTACAGGAATCTGCCACTACAGTGCACCTTGTTTTAGCCCTTTGAATTTTGCCTGGGCTGGTCTCAAACTCCTGACCTCAGGTGATCTGCTCACCTTGGCCTCCCAAACTGCTAGGATTATAGGTGTGAGCCACCACACCTAGCCTCTTGATTGTATTTTTTATTTAATTCATTGAATTGTTCAGCTCTAATATTTTGATTTGGTTCGTTTTTACAATATCTATCTCTGTTGAATTTTTCATTCAGATTGCTAATTGTTTTTCTGATATTATCGTATTATTTATCTGTATTCTCTTTTATCTCACTGAGTTTCCTTAAAGTCACTATTTTGATTTTTGGTATTTTATATATACTCTTTTCTTTTGGGTCTATTATGGGAAACTTATTGTATTCCTTCGGCGGTGCCATGTTTACTTCCTTTTTCGTGTTTATTTTGTCTCTATGTTGACATCTGCACATGTGGTGAAAGTTGCCTTTTCCAGTTTTATAAGGTAGGTTTCATAGGGAAAGATATTTCTACATTTGGGTCCTAAGATGTTAGTTGTATCAGATTTGTGGCTTTGCTTCCAGATCGATGCAATAGTGTATTCTTCTTGCAGTTTCTTTACTTGTAATTCCTGTTAGAAATGTTTATGAATGCTGATATGGCTTGGCTGTGTCCCCACGCAAATCTCATCTTGAATTGTAACTCCCATAATTCCCATGTGTTGTGGGAGGAACCCAGTGGGTGGGAGGTGATTGAATTATGGGGGCAGCCTTTCCTGCACTGTTCTGGTGATAGTGAATGAGTCTCATGAGATCTGATGGTTTTAAAAAGGGGAGTTTTCCTACACAAACTCTCTTCTCTTGTCTGCTGCCATGTGAGACATGCCTTTTACCCTCTGCCATGATTGTGAGACTTCCCCAGCCATGTGGAACCGAGTCCAATAAACCTCTTTCTTGTAAATTGCCCAGTCGCTGGTATGTCTTTATTGGCAGTGTGAAAGTGGCTTAATAAAAATGCCTTGGAGTTTCAGGCTGCAGAAGTCCGTAGCAGCAGTGGTGCAGCTTTAGTAGGAGTGGGCTTACTGGGTGTTTTCTCCAGCTAGGGGAGCATACATACACACAGTAGTTCAGCTGGCTTAGGGACTGGCTGATTGGGGCCACCAGGTTGTTACTTCAGCCTGAGGCATAGGCCATTGCTGCTTGACCAGATCAGGGGTGGGTCCCCCATGCTGTCTTTCTGGCTAGGAGCATGGGTGCATGGTGGGTCACCCAGCCTGACATTGGTCTTCCTGCTCTGCAGGACTGGAGTCACAGTCATTCCTGGGCCAAGGTTCTGCATGGCTGGTGTTGTAGCATTGCAGCCATTCATCTGGGCTTGGTGGAATAATGGCAGAGTCCAAGAGCTGAAGAGGCACAGTGACTACTGGCTCCCAGAGCAGGGTACACCCCAGCAGTGTATCTAATTTCAAGATAGCACTGTGCTATAGCTATACAATTCAAAGCAGTGCATACATTTAGGCAACTCCCCAAACAGGGCTCAGGGCTCATGAGCACTACGGGATTATCGTAGGAAGGACTGCAGGTGTCTGCAGTGGCACTGGGGACTGGTGGGGGTTTTCTACTTTTTTTTTTCCCAAAAGAGTATGTCCATCCTGACTCTGGGCTGATCATATTGGGGGAGATGGGGCAGTATAGGCCAGGCCTCATTCCTCTCTGTATGCTGCCAGCCTAGGCTTACCACAACCACAGGAATCCAGGAATCTTGACACTTTCTTGCTTTATTTTACCACTCTCTTAACACTCAGTTGAATTTTAGTTTTTTATTTGTTGCCTAAGTCCTTTGTTTTGAGGGGGACAAGTGCTAGGTACCTTTAGTCAGACATCTTGCTGACATCTCAGTTACTTTTCTGATTTAAAAACTTGTTTTCTCATTTTAAGTGGTAAACCCTTTCTTGGAAGCTTTGCATGTAATTATGGGGAGCTTGCTGGATGGCAGGTAAGGTTAGTTGGAATGTGGTAATTACATTGTTCCAGAAGCCATCTTGTGATTTCAACTGAGTAATATGTGAGTAAGATGAATGACTGAATATTGTGAAAATGAAAGTGTGCCACTCAGATCTCCCTTCAAGTAGACCCGGTGTGGGGAGTGTGATTGGCTGAGAGGCACCAGCTGTTGTACCTTCAGATCCATTTTGTCATTCACACTGAGACAATGTTCTCACTGGGGTGTTCCAGGCAATGACTGAGTATAGCAGGGAACTAGAGCCAGGCCACTTATGCCCAATGCAGGACTTCTCTTATGGGCTTTCTTTGTGTAGGGACTCCCCATTTTCCTCTCCAAGGCTTTGTCAGAATTACGCTGTAGTCAGATGCTCTTTACCCAGTACTCCTTCCCTCCATCTCTCCTTCCACAGGTGTTGGAACTCCATTACAACCTAAAGGTTCTCCCTGCCCAGTCTTTTTCTCCCTTGTCTTTCACAGATGTTTCCTCCAATCTCTTGCATGACTAATTTCATCTTGTTTTCTGCTTCTCAGAGTACCTGAACTGATACACTATATTAACAAGATTTAAATCCCTGTGAACAACCAGATGGTAGAGGAGATTTAGACCAGTATCAATCATAGTTTGCAAGACAGAGGTAGATAAATGAGTAGTACCTAATTTACAGTGAAGAAAGCTATAACCTCTCTGCCTTGAAGTTTCAGGTGGGAAGCATGTGATTCAAGCTGAAGAACTCTGGAAAATCTATGGACTTTGAAGTACCATGTCTCTCTCTCTCAAGCTGATGATTCAGAATGAAACTAAAATCAGGGATTGATGGAAAGTCTGAAAGAAGAATAACAATAATAGTTTTTAATATCTTCACTCATCCTAACTGGTAAAGAAAGAGGTTTAACTTCTGGAGAAATTAAAGCAGAGAGCTTTCTACCCCTAGGAGGTCAGGCACAGATAAGACAAAACAGGATGGCTGCACTGTTGAGGTCTTGAGACTTTCTGCCACTCTCTGACCATTAGGTTCTCAGAATGCTCTCACCAGGCTTCTATAATCCAGGCAGGACACTAGAGGAGAACTTGTTCATGAATACCATAGAGTGGTGCTGATGTCAAGAGTTCTCCCAGGGAAATTTGAGGTCCTTGCTTGTTCAATCTATAACGCTCTAGTGTCGCACTAAGTTTCTTATTGGCATTTTAATGCCTATCTCTTAAGGATGACTGAACAACCAAAGTTAACCAGACATAAAATCATAAGAATGTAAGAGAAACCATAAAGAATGTAAGAGAAAACAGGCACATGTCAGAGATCAAAACAGAACTTAAATGAAAGCAATCGTAACTAAATTCTTAGATAAGAGAAGGAATTACATCCATAAAACAAAAATGAAAGAATTTTTAAAACATGAAAGAAGAAGAAAGCTTTTGGAAATTAAACATATAAGGGAAATTATTTTAGTTGAAGAGTTTGAAGATAAAGCTATGAGATTTCCTATAAAACAGAATAAAAAATATTTACATTTTGGGAGGCTGAGGCAGGCAGATCACGAGGTCAAGAGATCCAGACCATCCTGGCCAACATGGTGAAACCCCATCTCTACTAAAAATATAAAAATTCACTGGGCGTGGTGGTGCATGCCTGTAGTCTCAGCTACTCAGGAGACTGAGGCAGGAGAATTGCTTGAATCCAGGAGGTGGAGGTTGCAGTGAGTTGAGATCGCAGCACTACACTCCAGCCTGGTGACAGAGCAAGACTCCGTCTCAAAAAAAAAAAAAAAAAAAAAAAAAAAAATTAAAAATATGAGAAAAGATTTATAAATTGGAAAACTTATGTAAGAGGACTAGCATTTGACTCAATTAACTCAGATTGGGAGAGCAAATAAATTGATGGGAGTACATTAGAAAAGAAATATAGGATGATTTCCCTGAAATGAAACATACATCACATTTCAGATTAGAGGGTCCCTGAGTGCACACATAAAGAATTCAGATCACCTGGGATAAAGAGAAGATTCTCACAACTTTCAGAGAGAAGTTGAGAATCATTTGAGAACGTGACTGCTCACTGACACAACTGGAAGCTAGGTAATAGGATAATACTTTTATAATTCTGTGCAAAAATGGTTGACAACCTAGAATTGTATATCCAAGGAGCCTAATAGAGAAGGTGTAACAAACAATACTTTTAGTAAAGCAAGTTCTCAAAAATTTATCTACAAAGCCTCCTTTGTCAAGAAGCTATTGGAGTGTGTGCCCTCAAATGAGAGAGTAAATTTTTAAAAAGACAGGAAGTGAAGCAGGGGGGTCCAACACAGGAGTGAGGAATTCCCAGAAGTAAAGTTTCAGGGTAATACTTATGTGGCTAGCTGTGGGTGGAGACTTTCAGGAAGGATTCCTCCAGGAGGAAAAAAATGAACTCAATAAATTTCCTGGTGTGTTGGACCCTATTGAGGATCCAAAATTTGGGGCAGTGTTGGAAATACAAACATGGGAAGCTCAAACACATCAAAGGCAGTTATTTGGCTGGGCACAGTGGCTCAGGCCTGTAATCCCAGCACTTTGGGAGGCCAAGGTGGGCAGATCACTTAAGATCAGGAGTTTAAGACCAGCCTGGCCAATGTGATGAAATCCTGTCTCTACAAAAAATACAAATATTTGAGGTTGCAGTGAGCCAAGATCATGCCAGTGCCCTCCAACCTAGGCGACAGAGCAAGACTCCATCTCAAAACAAAGACAAAAACAAAAACAAAACAACAACAATAAAAAAAAAACCATACACATTTTGTATTAGAAAGGAATTATAACCATTAAACATGGTGTGGTGCATCTGTTAAGAAGTAACCAGAGTAATAATGATGTGAACACTATTGTTTATTAGTCTAAGAAGTATTATATATTATTGGAAGGATGAGGGGAGGGGAAAATTTGTGTGGGAAGAAAGAGGGGATAAAACAGCTAAATCATCATCTTCCCTCGGTGGAAATCAATAAATAATATAAGAAATGGGAAATAAACCAAGGAATGGCAGTATAAGCATGTTATTTAGAAATATGGAGGGTAAATAACAGAATAAACTTCGATAATTTGAAAGTGGCTACCTGCAGGGAGTCAGAACTGGGGGAGGGCCAGGGTGGAGCAGGGGACGACTTTTTTCCATGTATTACCCATGAATTTTTCTTTATTTTCTAAATGACAGAATACTACCTTGATAAAAATTAAAAATAAATTTTAAATTTAATAGATTAGAAAAATGAGGACAGAAATATCCCCTTCTGCCGTAAGGAATTTTTCGAAGTAAAATTTCCCAACTTCCTTATCCCCTTCATTCCTTCTTCTGATGTGCTCTGGGAAAGACAGTAAAACAGACACTTTCAAGATCAAAAGTTCTGAATTTAGCTTCTTCCCTTTGTTTCTAAAACCCATGAAATTTTTTGTGCACTGTTTGACTTCTTTGAACAAAAATCTTTCAGTTTTTGGTAAAAATCAATGATCACAATTACAAAAATAAAAGTGCTTATCTTACTCAATATCCTGTGTATGCAAATAATTCCTTGGTAATACATTTTTTAAAAAAAAGACTCAGTAATTCAATAAAATATGAATGCAGAAGAGAAAAGCATGAGGTCCTTCTGGGAGGAAGACACTGAGCCAAGCGCTTTCCATGTAACATCTCATTTAACCCCTACAACAACTCCAGCAAATAGAAACAGTTGTCATGCTTATTTTACAGATAAGGGCTGCCCAAGGCTGGTAAATGTCTAATTTCTCATCCTTACTCTTCAAACTGCCATGTACCCTCCTAGTTCCTGCGAGAGTGGTAGCCAAAAGAGGCAAGCTTCCTTGATCTAATTAGATCTATCTAATTTGATCCTCACCACAACTTTGGAATGAACACAGCGGCAGACATTCGTGTCTCCATTTTACAGATGAGAAAAATGAAGCTTAAATAAGTGGGATGATTTAATATCCCAGGGGTAGTAAGTGACATTATTGGAAAAAGCCCTAATCTTTTGATTCTGAGCCCAAAGGAAGCTTATCACTTAAATATTTTTATATTTTTTGTGCTGAACTTACATACATCTATCTAGATGCTCAGACTGTGATGAGCCTACAGAGGCTGTGTTCCCAGCTCACATTTTTTTTCAGAGCTCAGATCAGGGAGAATCATTATATCAGTTCTGGAACTAATTTTAAAAAAGAATACACACGCACACACGCACACACGAACACACACACAAACTCACTTAAAAACCACACATATACATATATAAAATTATATATACATATATGTATAATATATGTATATTTATGCAATAGGGTTCCATTTTCACATAGTTGGAAGTCAGAATTTTTCCAATCAGCTTGGGCTCATTTCTGGTCATTTATAACCCTAAACACCCAAGAGTCACATTTGTAGCAGGAACCTGAGAACAACAATCATGAGTGGAATCAGAATGCTCTCCAGGTCCATTGTGTATACCTGGAGAGGAGGGAGCTTTGCAGGGGAGCTCTTAAATTCCAGAGCTAGCCTATAATTAGCTGTAATAGGACCCAGAGTAACTTCACTGCCATAATTCTCAGCAGGAAAACAATTATATTGCAGCTGTATAACAAGGCAGACAAGCTGTAAATATAAAACATTCTCTGGAAATACAAGCTCTATATTTCTAAATACATGGAAAATTAAATCAGATACTTCTGTGTTAATATAGCAATTCAAGGCAGTATCATTTCCTTTCTTTTCCTCAACGCTTTTCCCTTTCCTGCCCAGCTATAGATTTTCCATCTTAATGTATATGCTTAAGAAATACATGTCTTACTTTAAAAGTATATTAAGGCCGGGCGCGGTGGCTCACGCCTGTAATCCCAGCACTTTGGGACGCCGAGACGGGCAGATCACGAGGTCAGGAGATCGAGACCATCTTGGCTAACACGGTGAAACCCCGTCTCTACTAAAATACAAAAAAATATTAGCCGGGCGAGGTGGCAGGCGCCTGTAGTCCCAACTACTCTAGAGGCTGAGGCAGGAGAATGGCGTGAACCTGGGGGGCGGAGCTTGCAGTGAGCCGAGATCGCGCCACTGCACTCCAGCCTGGGCGACAGAGCGAGACTCCGTCTCAAAAAAATCAAAAACAAAAACAAAAGTATATTAAAAGAAATAATAATCAATTTAAAATCTGGTATGTTCTAGAGAGGCAATCCGAACTGAAAAGAACCCTGGCTTGGAGTCTGGGAGACTGGATTATTTTTCTAGTCCTGTCTCTAACTGGGCCAATCATTTTACTCCTGAAGCTATAAAATGGCAGCTTACACACCAAGTCTGACAAAGAGATGACAGATGTCTTTGGAATAACCTGTGTAGTGTTCGTAAAAATAAAAAAATAAAAAATTAAAAAATTAAGGTCACATTTAAAAATCAAGGGATTTCACATAAAAGTATAGATTTCTGGCTTCTAATCAGATGTGGCCTCACTGGGTCCACATTTCTAATTGCAACAGTCAGCGATAGATGATAAATAATGCTCCCTTTGGATAAGGCGTATGCTCTCCAGTTTGCCACAGAATTCATCTCTTTCAGTCACTTAGGTTGTCTGCTTTGTGGTCAGTTTCCTCACCTGTAAAACAACAAAAAGCCTCAATTATATATTTTCCCTCCTTTCAGTTTGTGTTCCTATGCTGCTGATAGCCTGTTTTTACCTCTGGGAGAAAGATAATGATAAATCACAGATACCTGCAAAATCTGTAGCCTGTCTCTGCGTGAGAATTTACACCAAGTTAAATGGATAGTCCCTTACACGTAAAGCTTCTTAAGCACTCGGAAATCTCTGGGTTTAGTGGGGTTAACTCAGAGCCTTGACATCATTTTAACAGTTTTATTTTCCTATGACCTCCATGGCTCCTATATAATCCTAAAATCATAGCTATTCCAAAAGAATCATTTCCCCCTGAATTCTGCTCTACAAAGACTATGCAGCAAAGAGCTCCACAGGCACAAAAGAGGGAAAGAACAAATTTCTGAGTTCAAATATACCAGGTTCTATCCCACCTACAAAAGCCTTGGTGCCCTTGGTCCCACCTTGGCCCCACTCATGGCTCTATGCCAAGAAAATGGTCAGTGAAAGATGGACTTAGATTTTGTTGAGTAAGAGTTATAGTGTCAGGGCTCTGAAACTGCCACTTTCTACCCTGGCACAACTTGCCTTCAGGGTAAGGACACAGATGCTTTCTCAAACCAACAAAACCATGTAAACATCTTTGCATGAATTATCAAAGTGGAATTCTCAGTATTCAGGCTGTCTTTTTTAGCTAGTTAACTGAAAAAGGGTTAACCTGCTATTACAGGATTTGGATGAAATTCGTTATTCCTTAGCTAATTAAAATAATTTATCTGTAGATTATTTGGCGTGTTCTCTGTAGACAGTAATATTATCTCCAAGGAACAACTGTTTTGTTTTCCTTTTCAATCTTTGTACCTTTGTAAACCTTCCAGGATTTTTCCTTTCACTGCTATTGTTTGAATGCTTCACCTTCCAAAATTCATGTTGAAACTTAATCTACATTGTGGTGGTATTAAGAGGTGAAGTCTTTATGGAAATGATTAAGACATGAGAGCTCCTCCCTCATGAATGGATTAGTGCCTTGTAAAAGGCCTGGAGAAAACTAGCTTACGCCCTCTTTTGCCCTTCTGTCTCTTTCGCCTTGTAGGGACACAGCCATTGTCATCCCCTTAGGAGGATGCAGTGTTCAAGGAGTTATCTTGGAAGCAAAGGTCAGGCTCTCACCAGACACCAAATCTGCCAGCAGATTTGGACTTTCCCACTTCTAGAACTGTGAGAAATAAATGTCTGGTTTTTACAAATTATCCAGTGGAATACTTTCACCCTTTATTATTATCTAAAATCTTTGTTGTGAGGTTTCTTGCCGGTTGTTTTTCGATATTTGTTATTAGGCTATGGAGGTTCCTTCTATTCCTGTATGTAAGAGTGTTTAATATGAGAGGATGTTGAATTTTATCTAATCTTTTTTTTTCTGCATCTATTAAGATGGGGCACATGATCTTTCTCTTTTAATTGGTTAATGTAATCAACCACATTAATTAAAGTTCTAATGTTAGTTAACCTTGAATTCCTGGGGACATCCCAACTTAGTCATAGTTTCTTAATTAAACCGCATGCCTATTTCATTTACTTTTAGTTTTTATTTTGAAAATATGTAAATTCTAAAATATGTATTTAAGCCTAGTTATATGTTCTTCTGTAAATGTTGTTCTCACCACATCCCATAAATTTTGATATGTATTGACATTCAGTTTTTAATATTTTCTATTATGATTTCTTATATGCCATTAATTATTTTAATGTGATTTTGCATTTTCAAATGTCTGTAAATTTTATATGTTTTTGTTTTTTGGTATATTTGAAATTCTAATTTAGTTACATGTGGTCAGATAATATTTTAGCAGCATACCAATTCTCTCTAATTAATTGAGAATTGCTTTTTAATTGTTTTCTTTACACCTCCCACGACCTATTTTTTTTATGCTTGATCTACCTATTTTTGCCTGATGTAACTTGAAGTTGTTAATTAAGTTTACATCAGTTTAGAATTGTTATGTCTTTCCGGTAAGAAACACTTATCAAAAAGTAGTGGCCCTGTTTATCTTCAGTAATACTTTTGGCCTAAAGTTTAATTTGTCTATTATTAATATGAATACTTAATTTTCTTTCTTATTTCACTAATGTATACACTTTTCTTACTTTTGCTTTTTATATTTAACTTATTTTATATTATTAAATGTAACTTACATAAGAGAGGGATGACACAGCTGGGATGACCTGTCAGAGGTGTTCCAAACAGAGGAAAACGTGACTGATCCCAGGATCCTGCATCTACCAAGCTGTCCCAAGGAGCAGGTCATAGACCTGAGCTAGGAAATTCCCTTTGGCTGAGGAAAATCCCTCGGAAGGGACACAGCTCAGAATCATCAGTAGACAACAGTCTTGGATGCTGATGGAATGGAGCTCTTGATACCAAATAATGCATCTTGGTGGTACACCTTAGCATCCACTACAATTAATTACTGCACAGTTAATTACATGCTACAGTTAATTACATGCACTACTGAGACCTCCTAGCTTTGTGTAAGTTCATCAAATCTTGCACCAATTTTTTCCAGAATTCATTAGTCTCTTTCCTGGATAAACTTACCAGATCTACATTTGGAGAGTAGGCCAAAGCCCCTGATATTGCCATAGAGTTACTCATTTCTTCCCTCCCTCCTTTCATTCTCAGATAGTACCCTTTTTGCTTTAGGTGGCTACCCAGTGAGATAACTCAGACCCTCTTTTCTGGTTAGTCTGAGCCTGTGGTCACCATTTTAAGCCATGGCAGGTTTATTTGTCCATTTGCCTTCAAAACTGGCAAGGGAGTACCAAGAGATTCTAGAGGGGATCATCTGGATGTCAAATATGTGTCCTGCTATATTTACAACTTCTAAAATGGTGATATTTTTCCTTGCATATTGCTTTGTTGGCATAAGAGGCCTAAAGTGACAGTGCGGCAGTCAAAACTTAAAGGTTAGTAGAACTCTTGCTATATATTTTGGTAGAAGCATTGCTCCCTTGGAACCAGGACTTCTAGATCTGCAGAGTGTAGAGTTTTGAAAATGGCAAGCACAAATTCTCCACGTTGGTCTCTGATAGTGATGGTAAGCAGAAGCACCCCTATTCCATTTCTTTGTGCCTGGATCCATGTATTCAAGGAGGGGCCCATTGGATGATCATTAATTTAAGGTATGGTATGGTTTGGATGATGGTGTCCCCTCCAAAATTCATATTGAAACTTAATCCCTAATGCAACACTATTAAGAGGTATGGCCATTGGGAGGTGATTATGTCATGAGGACTCCATCCCCATTAATGGAATCCTCAGCCTTATAGAAGGGCTTGAGGTTGAAGAAAACACTCTCTTGCACCTCGGTCCTCTGCTGTGTGAGGATACAGCAATAAGGCACCATCTTAGAAGCAGAGAACAGCCCTCACCAGAAACCAATGCTGGTACCTTGATCTTGGACTTCCCAGCTTCTAGAACTGTGGGAAATAAATTTCTGTTGTTTATATATTTTCCAGTCTCGTGTTCTATTGTAGCAGCATAAATGGGCTAAGCCAGGGTGTATTTCCCGTCTTCACAGTATATTATCTCCAAGGTGATCCCTCAAGCATACCTTTAAAGAGCCATTCTATCACTATATAAGGCCATTAGCTTCTAAGAGTGTGGTATGTGATAGGACCATGGTCATTTGTCCAGTGCTTTATTTTCTTGCTCTGAAGCAGTGTTATATGGGATCCCCTGCTGGTAGGCCAGATACTCTGTGAGTCCTCATAGAGTGGTGGTGGTTGAGGCCTTATAGGAAGATAAGGCAAATACATACCAACAGTTTCAATTTGTATTAAGATAAATTATTGCTCCTTTCAGGTAGGAGAAATCCAATTTAACCAACTTTCCACCTAACAGTTGGCTGATTTTTTTTTTTGAATGATGGCTGGACTGGGGGGCTCACTATGGTCTCTTTCACTGAGAGTTTGTATAGTTAGCATTGGCAGTAGCTGGATAAGCCTTCCTCAGTGGCTACTCTTACTACTGGGCTCATGCCTATCCTTCATCTAGGTCACCATGGCTCTTCCATTTGTGGTTACATTGTGCCAGCATTGGGGTGGCCAATGGTAGTGTATTAGATTATGTCAGTTTACCAACTCATCCTGTCTATTTGGTTAATAATACCTCTTCTGTTGTTGATGTTCTCTGGTGGTCATTAACCTATAAATCAAGCAGGCATAGCAGGTCATAACTGTAATTCCTGAACTTTGGGAGGCCGATGTGGATGGATCACTTGAGCCCAGGAGTAAGAGACCAGCCTGGGCAATATGGTGAAACTCCATCTCTACAAAAAAATACAAAAATTTTGTGGGCATGATGGCACATGCCTGTGGTCCCAGCTATTTGGGAAAGTAAAGTGGGAGCATTGCTTGAGCCCAAAAGACAGAGGTTGCAGTGAGCTAAGATCAGTCCACTGCATTCTAGCCTGGGCAACAAAGCGAGACCCTGTCTCAGACAAACAGACAAACAAACAAACAAACACAGAAACAAAACAAAACAAAAAAGTCATGTGAATCTAAGATCCTATTTGTTCCTGTTCCACATAGTTCATCCACATACCTCTTGCTCAGACCTCCTTATTCCCGGCCTCCAGTCTCACTGTTTCTAGGTCCCTTTCATCTCACACAGGGCGAATGACTATCTGCATCACCTAAAGCTCCACCCATTGAGGCTATTTCCTCTCACCACCGCCTTTCTGGGACATTTCTGGAGTGGAGCTATAGTGCAGCTGCAGTCCATTATTAGCATAGATCCACATATTAAGCTGTTCAGCCTATGAACCAAGCTTGGCCTTTTTTCTCCTCTGCTAGCTGATCACAGGGACCTCCCTGCAATGTGGCTTACATGAGAGTGGAGGGAGAAACACCAGTCAACACATGCAGAGTCATGGGAATCTGAGTTACCAGCTTGTGCTGCCTGCTTATGCCCTCTGACCCTGTTCATGCTTGATCCCATGTATATTACTTCCATCCTATGCTAGATTGTTTCAGGACCTTCCCAAACTTATTACTTGATGAGTCTGAAAGAACTTAGCTCATGATGAGACATTCTGTCCACCTAGTCACTTGATGTCCCAGGGTCCAGTAGTATGTCAAGAGAAGCTTTTCTAATGGTATAGGGTTTTCTGCTGCAAATGGAATAGCCTTGTTTCACAACACTAGTATCAATAATGTGATTGTTCTTTCAGGTTTACCAGAACTCTATACAGTACCATTTTTTTCCATCCAAATATCTTTAAAATCCTAACACTGCTATATAGCCCATACATCAGAGTTATTTGCACCATATTCTGAACCTGCTATAGAGCCCTTTCCAGCTCTGCCCCACTTAGAGGTGGCAGCTTTCCATGTTATTTGATAAATGGTTCAAAGAAACATTCATGAATGTGACAGTGATCACTTTATTGCCTCACAGCTCCAAATCTACTCTTTATCACCCGTTTGTGATACTGGACCTGTATCTTATAAATGTTTTTCTTTTGACAGCTTGCGATAGGGAAGCTTTGTCAGTCAATGGATCTGGGAGGGGTTTTTCTTTCTAGTTCTGGGGTGGTTTCGTTGCTTCCTGTGGTTCTCAGCTGACATGTGGGACATCCAATGTACTCCTTGATTTCAATAGGGATGATGTTGTTATGGAGAAGAAGAGGCCAAATGGAAGCATTTAACTTCTAAAAGCAAGGTGAGCACACCTTGCTACCATGAAATGCAGCAGAAACATACTGGTAATCAGAATGCCTTGGCCTGGAGGGACCTTTGGCAGTGGCTAATTGATTGTGTTTTCCCTAGTAACAAAATTTATGGACAATCTACTGGAATATTGCTTGACCTATATAACCAAAAAAACCTGCTAGCTCTGGAAACAGAAAATCTAATTTGTGTCACCACAGTGGTGAGTTACAGCCTCATTTACAGACATATGCCAATTCACAGATCCATGGTTCCTTGACTGAAGGGAAGTCTGAGTTCCCTAGAGGAAGGACCTTGTAACACTGTCACAAGTATATGCTACAAATCTTCTCCCTTGCCTTCTGCAAGGGACCTGTGGCCATACTACAGTGACTGTGCATTGGAGGAAAATGAAATACATAAGCCTGTAAGAGGTTACTAGATACTGGCTTTGAATTGATGCTAATTCCTGAGGACACAAAGTGAGGGGCTTATGGAAACCATATAATAAATGGAATCTTAGTGCAAATCTTAATCATAATAGGTATAGTCTATCCCCAGGCTCATTCCATAGTTGTTTGCTCCAATTCCTGAATATATAATATAAAAAGATATACTGGGTAGAATAGGTGGAATATCCACATGTCTCTTTGATACATCAGTTGGGAGCTATTATGGTAGAAAGGGCAAGTAGAAGTCCTGGAACTTTTCCTCACCACCAAGATAGTTAACCAGAAGCAATACCCACAGCCCTGGAAAAACTGCAGAAAATAGTGACACTATCAAAGATTTGGAAGGTTCAGGGATATGAAACCTATTATATTTCCATTTAACCCACCTGTTTGGCCTGTGTAGAAGTTGAGAAGATCTTGGAGAAAAACTGTGGACTATTATAATTTAACTGGGTATTGACTGCAATTGCAGCTGCTATCCAAGATACAGTGTTTTTACTAGAGCAAATCGACATGACCCTTGGCAGTTTGTATGCAGCTATTGACCTGGGTAATGATGTTTTTTCCATACTAATTTTCAAGAACTACCAGAAGCAGTATGTTTCTGGCAGAGCCAACAGTACATCTTTACATCTTAGGTCTACATCAATTCTTCTGCTCTCCATCATAATACAGTCTGCAGTAATCTTCATCTTGACCTTCTACAAAACATCACACTGGTCTACTACATTGATGACATTACACTATTTGGATCTGATGAGCATGAAGTAGCATGCATTTTGATGCCTTGGTAAAATGTATATGAACTAGAGGGTGGGCAATAAAGTGCATGTAATTTCAGGGACCAACCACCTCAGCGAAGTTTCGGGGGGTTCACTCATCTGAAGCGTGTATGGATATCCCCCTCAAAGATGAAATACAAGTTGCTACATCTTATGCCACCCACCATGAAAAAGGGCACAATTCTCGGTAGTCCTTTCTGGACTTGGGAGTCAATATATACCACACACGAGAGGGCTACTTTAACCTACCTACAAAGTCACCTTGTAAGGTTGCCCATTTCAACTGGGGGCCAGAGCCAAAAAAGGGCTCTGTAGCCAGTCCAGGGTGCATTGCAAGCTGTTCTATCATTTGGGTCTTTTGATCCTGCAGATTAAATGAACTTGAAGTCCCTTTAGCCACTAGGAATGCAGTATAGAGGCTCTGACAAGAACCAATAGATCATAACATAGACCTTGGGTATTTTGGAGTAAATCTATGCCATTTTTTTGGTCAATAACTATTGTCTTTTTGAGAAACAGCTTCTGGTTTGTTGCTGGGCGTTTGTAGGGACCAAATGCCTAATTAAGGGACATCAGATGACCATGTGGCTTGACCTTCTCATTATGAACTGAGTGTCTGACTCAGCCATAAGGTTAGGTGTGCAACCATCATCAGGTAGAATGGTATATAAGAAAGAGCTCAGGCAGGTGCAGAATGTACAAGTAAGTCATGACAAACGGCTCTTGATCCTTCAACAATAATTCCTATTGCATTGTTTCCTCTCTAATAATCTGTATCCATGGTCTTCTATAGATTTTGTTATGATCAGGTGACTAAGGAAGAAAAAACTCAAGTCTAGCTGCAAGTAGGTCTCATGATATGCTGGTACCACCTGAAAGTAGACACTTATAACACTGTAGTCCCACTAAGGGTGACCCTGAAAGATGGTGTTTAAGGAATCCTCCATTGGGTGAAACTTCAAGTGGAATATTTGGTTTTATACTTTGTCTGGAGTGAGAGATGGATGAAAAACAGAGATCAGCACTGATCTATAGGCAACTATGAACAGTGGTTGGATGGTCAAGTTTCAAAAGGAACAGAATTAGGAGATTGGTAACAAGATAGTGTGGGGAAGAAGTATGTGGACAAACTTCTCAGATGGATGGGGGCTTTGAAAATATTTGTGCCTCATTTGAATGTTGTACAAAGTACATCCATCACAGAGAATAACAAAGTGAACAAAATTACATACTCTTTGGATGTCAGTTAGCCTCTTTCTCTAGCCACTCAAGTGATTGCTGAATGGGCTCATGATCAGAGCAGCAAGGATGAAAGCTACACATGGGCTCAGCAGCATAGAGGTTCTCTTACCAAGGCTGACCTGGATAGCACTACTGCTAAGTGCCTGATTAGGCAAAAGTAGATATTAGTGTTGAGCCCCTGATAGGATACCATTCTCTGGAGGGATCAGCTAGATACCAGGTGGCAGGTTGATGATTATGGAGAAGGCAATTATTTGTCCTCACTATAATAGACATATATCCCAGGTATGGATTTGCCTTCTGTGTCCATAATGCTTCTACCATGACCACCATCCATAGACATACAGAATGTATTATCCATCATCATGACGTTCTACACAGCATTTCTTCTTATCAAGAAGCTCATTTTATAGCAAAGGAAGTGATTACCTGAGGGTATGCCCATGGAAATTAACTAGTGTCACCACATACTCCATCACCTGGAAGTGGCTGGCCTAAATGGAAAGTGAAATGACTCACTGAAAGCATAGTTACAGCACCAGTTAGGAGATAATGCCCTGGAAAGATAGGATTCTGTCTTACAGGATGTAGTATATGCTTTGGATCGGATTCCACTGTTTGGTGCTCTTACCCATAGCCAGAATACATGGGTTCTTGAATACAGAGGTAGAAGTGGATGTGGCTCCTCTTGTTATGATACTCAGTAACTCACTTGCAGTATTTTGCTTCCCATCTTGGCATCTTTGTACTCTACTTGTTTAGAGGTCGTAGTACCCAAGAGGAGAATGCTTCCTCTAGGAGAACACAGCAATAGTCCCATTGAGTTAAGTGAGACTGCCACCTGGCTTCTGGGGCTCCTTATAGAATTGTAACAATGGCAGAAAAGGGCTTACTCTGCTGGCTGAAGTGATTGATCCTGATCACCAAGGAGAATTTAGGCTGCTAGGCAATAGGGTCCAAAAAGCCCATGTATTTTCTGGGGGCATGCTTCTTAATGATTCCCTGCCCAGTAGTAAAGCTAATGAAAAACAAGAGCAACCAAAGAAGGGCAGGATTATTAGGACTCAAACCCTTCACAGTTAGGGTTTGTTCACTCCACCAGGTTAAAAAACAAAACAAAACAAAACAAAACAAATAAATACACTGACCATCTGAGGTTCTGGTTTTGGGCCAGGGAAATAGTGAATAGGTAGTAGAAGAAGAAAGTCACAGATACCAGCTCCAGCCTTATGACCACTTTGCAGAAACAGGAACTATTCTGGTATTTTATCTTTGCTTGTTTTGTTTATGGGTTTATTTGAATATGCTAACCACTTCTTCTCCCCCCTTTTTCCCATTACTGTTATATATACCTTCAAGTTTTGAGGTAAACTTACAGTTTAGTCTTTAGGCAACAGAATATTTGGCAGTTGTCTAAATTTGAGGACTAAGTAGTAAAGTCAGATATGCATATGAAAACTGAGACTATGTGTCTCCTTATTTAGGGGAAAAGCATGAGAACTTCTTTAATTGTATAAAGGATAGCTATATTGTGTGAGGTGAAAGTATATGTGTTTCATTGTATGGACATTCAAATGTGTATAGGAGAATGCATAGAGCAGCTGAATATTCAAAGGGGTGGACTGTGTCTGATACCAAGTTATTGCCTCTCATCTCCAAATCATCATTGCCCTACTGGTGATACTAGAGTTGAATGTTGTGAGCTTGTCTCCTTTGCCAGCTAGCATGATAGTAAACTTTGGCAGTAGAGGGCGCTGGAGGGTCACTTCAGGAGAAAGAAGCTTCCATTCCTGGTTCTGGTGAATTTTCTTTGCTTCTACCTTCAGGGATGCTGAGTAGCTGTGGGGAACACCTTGTGGAGCTCACTCACAGAGCTCACTTAGTTTTAGCTGAATCTCACAGGAAGCTTCTGGTCAATCCCACAGACTCCAGCTGGCTTCCCAGTGGGTTCAACAGCACCCCTTATTGGCAGCTTTCTAGGAGTTTCTTTAACCCCCAGGAGTCTGTTTTCTGTTTTCAGTCTTAGCCAGAAATCTCAGAGATGAATTTACTCCTTAGTACCCAATCCTCTGTTACTAGTTAGTAATTGTTTTCAGCTTTATTGAGGCATAATTGACAAATAAAAATTATATGTATTTCAGGTGTACAGCTTGATGGGTTTTCTTGTTTATTTTTGAGTCTCGCTCTGTCACCCAAGCTGGAGTGCGGTGATGTGATCACAGCTCACTGCAGCCTCAACCTCCTGGGCTCAAGCAATCCTCCAGTCTCAGGCTCTCAAGTACCTGGGATTACAGGCATGTGGCATCATGCCTGGCTAATTTTTTAAATTTTTTTTTTTTTTTTTGTAGAGACAGGGTCTCACTATGTTGTTTAGGCTGGTCTTGAACTCATGGACTCGAGCAGTCTTCCCACCTCAGCCACCCAAAGTTCTGGGATTATAGGTGTGAGCCACCATGCCTATCCCCCACCTTGATGTTTTGATGCATGCAAGCTAATTAATATATTCATCAGCTCAAGTTAATACTTCTTTATATTAAACTTTCTTGACTGTACCCTACCTGACATACCAGTTTTAGAATATACTGCCTCCAGAACCTCTGTTTCCTCCTTAGTAGTAGAAGATGCAAGATGAAAGAATTTGTCCCTTAATTTGGAGAAGATATCCTGGAATACCCCAGTCTACTGGGCCCCTAAAACTTTTGCTGATGTGGTAGGACCCTGAATCTTCGTAGGATTTAATCTTCCACCCTCTGCCTAGTATGTACCTTACCAATTTCTCCATTTTACTTAGCTCCTCTTGCTTATTTGGTCCAATTAATATGATGCCATCTATATAGTGGACCATTGTAATATTCTGCAGAATTTCTAAATTGTTCAGGCCCAGGAACCTATTATAATAGCAGACAGAAAAGTTAACATAGTTCTAGGCAAGTCTAAGTTTATACTGTTACCCATCCTACCTGAATGTGACCCTCTGCTGATTTTCTTGATAGGAATGGGGAAAAACTCATTTGCTAGACCATTGACTTCATAACATATACCCAAGCCGATTAATGTGTACATGCCTTAATCTGCTCTATAAAGTTATTACTTTCGGCACAGCATGTGCAATGGGGGTTAATACTTGTTTGAGTTTGTAATCTACTGTTTTTCTCTAGGATCCATGTGGTTTCTGTAGAGGCCAAACTTACATTTGTTAATTAAGTGGGAAAGGAATGGGGGCACCATTTCTGCATTCTTCAGTTTTAAAGCTGGCACTAGTTTCTGCTATGCCTCCCTCCACCGTGGAGTGCAGCATTATTTTTGATTTACTGTCTTAACCAGTTTCAGAAGCTTTCATTTGCTTTTCCCACTGTAGCAGCTGTACCTCACAGGCCAAGGAACCAGTGAGAGGGTTCTCCCAACTACCAAGTATGCCTCTTATGCAGCCAGGGACTAGGAAAATGTCCACTGGTTGGGTTTCTGGATCCAGTGGATCCATTGAGAGCCAGGCCTGGGCCAATATTCCATTTATTACCTGGCCTTCCTATACCTGGCCTCTCTATATGCTCCACTCTATTTATTAGCTGGCCTCCCTATATGCCCCACTCTAAAAACAGGTCCCCAGGTATCAGTGCCAACCCAGACCCTGTCTCCCACCGTGTTTTAAATATCTGAGGATTCCTCTTTTCTCAGCTCACTAGATTTAATGGTGAGAGGTCCTTTTGAAGGACTATATACACTGGCTGTAATGTTGCCCTGTCCTTTTTCCTGAATACTTGGCTCTGGATTTCTTTCTGAAAACTGGTTTGTGTCTGGAGACTAGGCAAGGGATACTTTAGTTGTCATTGGAAGAGTACGTCTCAATGGGTTTAAGTCTCCTTGACAGTCTTTTGATTGCATGGTGTAAGCCAGGGGTTGGCTTACACTACTTACTTACTCTGTAAAGGGCCGTATAAACTTACTTTGAGAAGGACCATATAAAAATATTTTAGACTTTGTGGGAAATAAGGTCTCTGTCACAACTACTGAGCTATTTCATTGTAGCATAAAATCAATCATAGACAATACATTAATGAATAAGCATGGCTGTGTTCCAGTAAAACTTTATTTATGGTTACTAAATTTGAATCATATAATGTTCACATGTCATGAAATATGTTTGAGGATATTTTTCAGCAAATAAAAAATATAAGAACAATTCTTAGCTAGTGAGTTTTACAAAAACAGGTGGTGGGCTAGATTTGGCTTGGAGGCTATATAGACTGCTGATCCCTGGTTTAAGCAATGCCCTTGTTGGCTTCCCATTTATCTTGTTCCTAAGCACGCTGCATTCTTTGAACTCTTTCTATAGCTTTCTACAGGTCAGACACCGAACTCCACTATGACTATAGAAACAGTAAGATAATTATGCTTCAATTCTAATAGTTAAGCGCTGCCCCTTGGATTTATTGTCAATAGTCTATCATCCCCACTGCTATTAGGAAATCCAGTGTGTAATAGTGTTTCTTATTAGCCCTGGTCTACAAAGGACAATCACCACTGAGCTTCTCAATGAATCTGGTCCTCTGCTCACCAGTGTATTCCCCCATTGTGTTGTAAAACATAATATCCTCCATGCTTTCTATGTCCTGCCACAGAACATAGCTGCTGCTGGGTTTTCAGCCTTACATAATCTGTACATCCTTGCGTGGCTACTCTTTGGGCCACTTGATCTCTGTTCTGTCACCATCTGCCATCACAGTTCTGGTGTTTCTACTTCACTTCGTTTGATCCATTGCTTTCTCCAGGCTTCTAGGGGCCATCCTAGTCTGTGTTTTCATCATTTCCTTGGAACTTTCCTACTCCTGTGTCCTTGGATCTTTGCCAGGAGAGCATGCCTATGAAAATAAACTTGACTTTCTCCAATTTTATGTCCTACTCTCCCTTACTAGCAATGCTAGGCTTCATTTCCACATACATTTCCTTGCTCCTGCTGGTACTCGTTGGCTAGCGTGTTGGTTATGATCCCTTAGTTCATGCCCATTTCACTCTGTTGCATATTAAATCACCAGATGTTATGATTCATAATTCCCTTATTCTGTCCAAGTCTCAGCTTTCCCATCTGTGAAATAAGGTAGATCCTCCGTGATATTTATTTGTAAATAACAGAACTCTTTTTAACTACTTTTGGCAGGTAATGAATTTATTAAAAGGTGGAATTTCTACAAGAGGACGGAGCAGAGTCCCAGGCTTGGGGGCTATCCACCTGAGAAAAATGCCCAAATTATGCTGTCTCTCCCAGCAGAGATCTTTTTGCTGTCACAATTGTTTGGCACAGACATTAAATCTATCATGGATAATGTGTGCAGTGCTTCCCAAGGACCATTGTCTCTGCTGCCTCTGGGGCAGTCTGTTTCTTCCTCATGCATCCCAGAAAGTGAATTCCACAGTATGTCTGTTCTCACACATTGCTCCCTTCTGAATAGAAGTCCCAAGTGAGTGAGTCTGATTAAAGAAACCTGGATCAAATGCCTATGCTCTAGTTGCCAAGAAATCTAGAAAAAAGAAAATTATTCTCATTTCTACCTTTGGAAGGCAAGATTTGTAATGTGGGAAAGCCCTCAACATAGGCAGGCTGTTTAAATGCTTCCAAACGAGCACTTACAAGGTGAAAGTATATCAGAGAAGGAGAGCTATGAACAATACAGGCCTGATACTCAGAGTAAGTAATCAAGATGATCTCTAAGCACCCTCCCAGCTCTGACATTCATTGCTTCTATGATCCTAACAAAAGCATTGTTTTGTTTTTAAAGCACACTGACACATAACATAACATTAATACATTGAAAAAATACTTTGCCATAATTTTGTAGATTTGGCTGTTTAATTCTGTTTAGTACCAAAGTGTATACACACACACACACACACACACACACACACACATCATATATACACATTTATATAAGTAGCTTGGGTCATCTGATTTTCAAGCTAAAGAATAAATCATCCAATTTCCTACTCCTGAGAATAGAAAGTTACTGTAAATGAAATTACTTAAATATTTTCACTTATAAAGAAAAACAATTATAATCTCAATTGTTTTCCTAGGCATAGTCTCAAAACCTCATTGGCTACCTATTCAAAGGATTTGAAGACGGTTCAACGAATTTAAGTTTTAATTTACTTTTTCATACATCAGGGTTACTTGAATATCAGTTCAATGTATCTGACCAGATACCTTTTACCCCCTCACCAAGACACCTAAAGATTATAATTTATTTTCATAAGCAACACGCCTTCACTGGTAGCACAATTCCCAGTTGGGGAGGAGGTATGCCCACCAGTTGAAAATGATTATTTAAGCCCATCCTAGGTTTCTCATACTTTAGCAGCATGTTAGAGTGGAAATTACATGCACCTAGGGCAGACTGTTCATTGCCTGCACAATATCCATCCTCCTTTTCTTCTTCCACTTTGATTCTGGCAGCAAAGTGCCCAGCCTCCTTTGTAGCTAAAGGTAGACAAAGCAAGTGGAAGTTATTCAGTGGAGAGCCTGAGAAGATGCCTTAAAAGATATTGACTCACCTGAGAGGTTCAGCCTTTTCATAGCTTGCTCTTCGTTTTCCTTCTCTGGTTTGTTTTTTTGTTGTTGTTGTTTTGTTTTGGTTTGGTTTTGGTTTTGCCATTATCTGTATTATTATCAGCCACTAATGGTGAAGTATTGGATATCTGTGGTAGGCCACTTATGGAAGGATTTGGAGTGGGGAGGACCCCTTAGCTTATATTTTTATAAAGCAGTGGGCTGTGTTCCAGCATCTTTGTGGAGAGTGAGATTCTGGGGTCCACTAGTGTCTAACGCTGCAGAGGGCTGGCTAAGAACCTTGACTCTACTGTTGCTTTTGTGTTCTTGGGTACATTATTTAATCCTATGTGTCTCAGTTCCCTAATTTGTGAAATGGGGATAAAATTTGTGCCTATATGAATAGGTTGTAATAGCTTTTGTTGCACACTCAATAAAAGTGTCTTATTTGTGGAACATTTAGTCATGAAGGTGAATTATTTTTCTCCTCTGCTGCTTTCTCCTTCATCTTTTTCTCCATTTAGTGAAAGAACAAATTTGGACCTAGTGGTAGTAGTAGCAACAGCAGCAGTTTCAAGGGGAATAATCACAGCCATCATAATTACTTTCTCCAGCATTTTCACAATGTGCAATGGGGCTGCCATAGTGGCATGCAGCTGATGTCACCCCTCAGAAAATAACCTGCTACAAGGACTGTAAGAACCTGATGGCTTCCAGGTGCCATCCCTTGAGATCACACACAACACTGGCGTCAGGCTTTTCCTGCCCCATGGGGGCCTTCTCTAAAGGCAGTCTGCATTCAGGGCTGTCAGCCTGGCTGAGACTTTCTCATTGCTGCCTGGCAGGATGAGACTCTTTCTGTCCAAGTTTCCTGTCTGATCTTTCCCCTTTTACAGGTGTCAATCTGCATGGTACTCCAAAGGTTCTCCTTGACTCTCCATGCTATCTCTTTTCTGTGCCCTTCTGTCTTGGTCCGCTCAGGCTGCCATAACAAAGTACCACAGACTGAGTGGATTAAACAACAGTATTTTCTGTTTTGGAGGCTGGAAGTCCCAGATCAGGGAGTTAGCAAGTAGGTTTCTTTGGAGGCCTTGCTCCTTGGCTTATAGATGGTCATCTTCTCCCTATGTGTTTACTTGGTCTTCCTTCTGTTGTGTCTATGTCCAAATCTCTTCTTACTGTAAGAATACCAGCCAGATTGGACTAGGGCCCACCCATATAACCTCCTTTTAACTTAATTACATCTTTAAGATGCTTCTTCAAATACAGTCACATTCTAAATGAAGTACTGGGGATTGGGACTTCAACATACAAATGGGTAAGGGGGTGAGGGGCTGGAACAATTCAGACCATAACATCTTCAAAGGCATTCACCCCAACAAAGCTCATGTGCTTCTCATTCTGTCATGCACCTGCTTCTTAGGGGACCTAAACTGACAAACTCACAAAGATTATTTTACCTAATCCTCTGAACAACCCCATTTTATAGGTAAGAGGTAAAATGACTTCACCAAGCTACTGTTACTAGTAGACTGTGGCCAGAATATACCTTCTCTCAGTCTAATGCAATCTTTTCTACATTTTTTCCAGGATAAGCTATTTGTTTTATGTAATTTAACAAAGAGGTAACATTTTCCCTCCAGGCCTTCTTGTATTAAATTGGCGGTAGTACTATATGTTTTGGTTCTTCCTTAGCAAACTCACATTTATTTATCATTTTCTTTACTGTAATAATTAGTAATATTTTCTTTTTATTTTAAATGAATAACATTTCTAGACTAATATAATGTAATACTACTGAAGGCTGGAATTTTATTTTATTCTTCATTGTTTTTCTCCAAGTACAAGGTACTTCTAGTAGAGTACTTTGTACAGAATATACTCAGTGCACATTGCCAGATTTAACAACCATTCTTTGTGCATCATTCTAGCCTGTATTTCCAGTGCCTAGCAGTGCCTGACATATAGTAGTGCTCAATATATATGTGTTAAGTGAAAAATAAAGGTTAATATTTATTGAGAAATGACTGTGTGCTAGACATAGCATTTTCTCACTTAAAATTTATAACAATTCATTAACAGAGAAATTGTTAATATCTCAATTTTTCAGATGTGGCTTAGAGAAATTCTAGATCTTGCAAACACCACACAGCTAGTAAGTGATGGAGCTAGAATATAAACCAAGGCTAGCTAACAACGACTTCATACTGCAGAATCTCTTTAGTAGGCCAAGAGGCTGTACCACCACAAAGATTGCAGAAAGGAGGATAATTATCTTTCAAAAGTTTGAAATGACTCTTTGGCCTATATTTTGCAGTTGCACTAAGTATCATGACTCATTAATGGTAGGAGTCCTGTTTTTGTTTTTGGAGGATTAGTTACAGTCATGTAAGGCATCCTTAGCAGAAACTAAAAGTAGCTCTTCAAGACTTCAAATGAAGAATTTTAGGGCGGAATTTAGAAGAAACTAAGTTGACTTTTAGTTCTTACTTTGGATTTTTGGTCATGTACCATTTGATCTGGAAGCTGAGAGAAAATTAAAACTATAGTCAGATTGCAAGCTTTTCATAAAGAGTTTCTTTTTCATGAGCATTGTGGAATACAGCTCTATCACAGTGTAAAGTGAGGGAGGAAATATTTTTCACTCAAAACATTGTTTTGAAGTTCTGACTGTAAAAAATGCAGTATGGAGGTATCAGGATTACAAAAAGAGATCAATTACAGTGACTGCCTTCAAAAAGTTTAAGGTCTTGTATAAAAAAGTGCCATGTATATTAAACACAATATATGAGCCAATGTCTTTTGAGTGCCCTCTATGTAATAGACATTGTGCTAAACAGGGCAGGATTAGAGAGAGGCAGGTAAGGTACTCATCTTGGGGGGCAAAGGTTAAGAGAATGCCAAAAATCTTGGTTTTCAAGATAAATAATATTTTATGTAATGTTTTTAAAAATCAAATAAATGCAAGCCAATCCACAGTGAAAAAATACCAAATTTTAAGTAAACACAGAATCAGTATTGCTGATTTTTTCCTTTTGCCTCAGGCTCAGCATGGCACTGCAGCTAAGCACTTGACATGTACATCAAATGCATGTGTTTCTGCCATCTGAACGATTTGCCTCCAATTAATTTCCCAGGGAGACGACTGGAAATTTGGAGAGCATTTTAAAAAATATCGTTAAGAGCACAGCTTTCGGACTCGGGAATACCTAAGTCCAAAGCTAGTCTCTGCTGCTTATATACTGTACTCTTGGGGGAGGCACTTTATTATCCTGGTCTCCATTTCCTTTTTTCTAAAATGGGGCTCATAGCACTTAGCTCCTAATGTTGTTTTTTTAAATGAGCTCATGCATGGAAAATGCATGACCAATGTATTTGATAAATGTTATGTAATATTATTATAACATAAAAGACAGAATGTAGTAAGCTATAGACATACAAATATTATATGTTGGGATCACAACATAATGAGTCATTTAAACAGGGGCCTGGGGTGTCGTTAAAGTTATAGCAGAAGTTGTTCTCTTGAGTCTTGAGGAATGAACAGAGATTTGATATGTTAGGCAAGGCATTTGAGACCAAATCAACATTATGAGAAAGGCAGGAAATCATGGATGTAAATGGCAAAATGTGAGTAGAGCATATGGTCCATAGAGGATAGTGGGAGGGAATAGTAGGATGGATGGAGATTAGGACAAAGAGTTCTAACAATTCTTTTTTTTTTTTTTTTTCTTCTTTTTAAAAATTGTACTTTAAGTTCTGGGATACATGTGAGAATGTGCAGGTTTGTTACATAGGTATACACATGCCATGGTGGTTTGCTGCACCCATCAACCCATCATCTACATTAGATATTTCTCCTAATGATATCCCTCCCCTTGTCCCCCACCCCTGACAGGTTCCAGTGTGTGACGTTCTCCTCCCTGTGTCCATGTGTTATCATTTTTCATCTCCCACCTATGAGTGAGAACATGCGGTGTTTAGTTTTCTATTCCTGTGTTAGTTTGCTGAGAATTATGGTTTCCAGCCTCATCCATGTCCCTGCAAAGGACATGAGCTCATCATTTTTTATGGCTGCATAGTATTCCATAGTATATATGTGCCGCATTTTCTTTATCCAGTCTATCATTGATGGGCATTTGGGTTGGTTCCAAGTGTTTGCTATTGTGAATAGTGCTGCAATAAACATACACATGTATGTGTCTTTGTGGTAGAATGATTTATAATTGTTTGGGTATATACTCAGTAATGGGATTGCTGGGTCAAATGTAATTTCTGGTTCTAGATCCAGTTCTGACTATTCTTTATTTGATGGGGAGTACCAGAAGTTTTGGGGAGGAAATGTCATACATTGACCTTGGCTTTAAAAAACATAACTGGCCCCAAGATTAAAGCTTGATAGCAGAGTTGATGTTTTCAAGAATAATAAAACTGAATATACATGGAAACAGAGAATATTTTATAGATTCTATGAAAGAAGAAACTGGTTTGAAGTTACATTTACAGCAAGTGATATTTTTGAATGTTCCACTGAGGAAAACAGTGGATCATATTTTCAGTATTTTAATCTGAACTGGAGAATTTAGAAAGACTCAAAATTCCTGTTTCATAGAGATTTGCCATATCTTTAGGAAAATATGGTACCTGAGGTATCATATAACTATCTGGGATTTATGACCCAGGGCTCGAAAGCAATGATTCTACTTAAAGCAATCAGTTTGTGGACACATAACAATTTATTTTACTACACTTGTATTTTCTTCAATTCTTATTTAGTTTTAAAATAGCATTAAAATAATTTAGAAAAATGTTTAAAAATCACCCATAGCCTCACCATTCTTATATGATTGTTTTATTTTCCAAGCTCCTGCTCGTTTCCTTTGTATTTATGTGAAGTTTTGCATGGTTGTAATCAAAGCACATGTATAATTTTGCATTCTGTTTTTTAAATCTAACGTTGCAATTTTCATTTTCCATTTTCCAAAAAGTGCATAATCACCAGTCCCTCCTCACCAAGGGATAGATAGTCTATTACAGAAAGTAGAGAGAAGAGGTGTAATCATCTGGGACTTAGAATCATAGAGATTACAGCTTGAAACACAGTTCACTTTTTACTAGACAACTAAATTTGGAAAAGTTTTTTAACCTCAGTCTCTTTGTAATATGAGGTGATAGTACATATTCATTGGGAAGCAAAAATAAGATATGATCTTTATGGAAGGTACATTTCTAAGCACAAATGAAATGCTCAATATGTGGTAGCAACTATTATTATTCTTATCAGTCACTATACAAGATGCACAGTTTTATTCATCCATTTATTCAAAATATTTATTACAGGCTTACTGTATACCAGACACTATATTAAACAGTGGGGTGAAAAATTCAGGTTTCCTGCCTGCTAGCAGCTGTTAGTTTATTGGGGGTTACAGTTATATAAATAGATCATTGCAATAAAGTATATTGCTGGTATCTCTTTTTCTCTTGTTTCACACTTATGCCTTGGTTTTCACGCTGTCTTCTTTAGCTTTTGGGCCTTTGCATATTTCCTCACAGTCAGATTATCATAGGCCAAGCGCCCACTCGGTTTCCCTGGACACTTCTGTGTGAGTGTTGCTGTTCTTGGAAATACCTCTGTGACGACAAGAGCAGGCATTGCAGGCAGACTCCCAGCTTCTAACCAGCTCAGCCACTAGTTAGATGCAAGACCTTGAGAGGATTCCTTGACCTCTCCAATCTTCAGTTTTATCATCTAATGACACCTCCCTTAAGGGATAATTGTGAGTATTCAATGAGAGAGTCCATGTGATACTGTTAGCACAGACCTGGCCCTTAGTTAACACAAAGCAAATGGAAACTGCAAATGGTGGCTCATGCCTATAATCTCAGAGGTTTGGGAGGCCAAGGTGGGAGCATCACTTGAGACTAGGAGTTCAAGACCAGCCTGAGTGAGAGAGCAAGACCCTGTTTCAAACAAAAACAAAACATAAAAGGAAACTGCTTTTATCATGTGAATTATCACTGGCTTCATTTCAGCTGGACATTGCTTTTCTTTTCTGCACACTTTTTATAAGTGTGACTCATGAAACGCTAGTGTCTTGAGAGATAACGAATGAGGTCTACCACATCCCCAAAAGAAACCTGAGACCAAATGTGTTTGGCAAATGCTGCTTTAACTTGGCTTCCTTTGTAATTTCCTGCTCATACCCTGCATCCACTCTCACGTCTATGCTTCTTCATTGATCCGCTATCTGTCCGCGGCCCTTCCAGTCAGGTTTCATCCCCACGGCTCCACTAAACAACCTCATCTACAGTCTGGCCACATCTGCCATTAACTTCACAGAGCACAATGGATGCTCTCAATGCTCTTCTCAGATGCCACACACAGTCCCTGACTAGTGTTGTACTCACCACAGCCTGTTCCTGGCCTGACAGACCATCTCAGTCTCCATCTGCTCCTCTGCCTGATGGGAGGTTTTTTGGGTTTTTTGTTTCTTTGTTTGTTTCTACTTCTGATGTTTTAAGTGGAAAAAAATAGTGAGGCAGAGTACCCATTGGGAGTTGATTCCCTGGGAGCCCTTTTCTCCATGCACTTTTGTCTTGGTAGTATCTATGCCTCCTGTTTGCTAATTCCCTCCTACTTTCCACATGAAGAAAAAGGTTGTTACAATTACACAAGGTTAGAGGTTCAGTCTACAGGTACTTCCCAAAACATGTCCTTATAATATATCCAAATACTTATATTTTTAAGGAGTAAGATTCACATGATATGAAATTCACCATTTTAACCATTTAAAAGTATACAATTCAGTGGCTTTTAGTACATTCACAATGTTCTGCAACCATCACCACTGTCTAGTTCTAGAACGTTTCATCATCCCAAAAGGAAGCAGCCACTTCCCATTCCTGACTTCCCCTAGTCCCTGGCAACTATGCTTTCTATCTCTATGAAATTGCCTAGGCTGAATATTTCATGTAATATGTGACCTGCCTTCTTTCACTAAATATAATGTTTTCAAGGTTCATCCATGTTATAGCAAGTATCATTTCTTTTTATGTCTGAATAATATTCCATTGTATAGATATACTACATTTTGTATATTCATTTATCATTGATGGATATTTGGGTTGTTTTCATCTTTTGTGCTTGTAAATAGTGCTGCTATGAACATTTACATACAAGTTTTCCTTTGAACTCTAGTTTGGGGTAAATACCTAGGAATGGAGTTGTTGGGCCCATACTCCATGATATCTTACTTCAATATTTTCTTTCTTTTTTATCTTTTTTTTTGAGACAGAGTCTCACTCTGTTGTCTAGGCTGGAGTGCACTGGCATGGTCTCAGCTCACTGCAACCTCCACCTCCTGGGTTCAAGCAATTCTCCTGCCTTAGCCTCCCGAGTAGCTGGGATTACAGATGCCTGCCACCATGCACAGCTAATTTTTTTGTATTTTTAGTAGAAACAAGGTTTCATCATGTTGCCCAGGCTGGTCTTGAACTCCTGGACTCAAGCAATCCACCCACCTCAGCCTCCCAAAATGCTGGGATTAAAGGCATGAGCCACCACACCCGGCCCATCTTACTTCAATATTTTCTAACCATTAACTGGGTTTGCTAAATTTACAACATTAAAATCTCAAATATGTAACTTAATAGCATAAAGTTCCGGATTGCTAAAGAAAAAAAAGTTTGGTTACATTACTCTGCTGAATCTCACATTTTTATCCTGGAAACACTTTCTGAGAGAAGAGGTAACCTGCATGGAAGTAATATTCGTGTTACTCAAAACCACAACAACAATAAAAATGACTCACATAAAACATGTTTTCTAAAGAAAATACTGTACCTAGAAAGTATTGGTGGAAAAATTATACACTTTTGAAGTCCAGAAGAATAGTGCAATTCTGCCTGGTTTTCCATAGTATGTGTGAATAATAGAATGTAGAGTCTTTTCCTTTAGTAATTCTGAACTGGCTGGCAATCTTCATTTTACTCTTCTGCCCTCCACCAAGCCAATGATGAGAAAAATGAATGGAAATTGGAATTTGAATCACCTCCTAATTGTTTTACTTGGTTCAAATGGCTGCAGTTACCATATACACATTTTTCTCCACTAAGTAATCTCCAAATGATATAAAACAGTCATCCTTTTAAGGGACTCCCTCTGTTTTTCTTTCCAGAATTAAATTGGCACATGGCCTTCTACATCCACACTTGCATTTTGCTTTTTTTAAAAACCTAAATCAAACTCTCTTCATGAAATTTGACTTTATCTGCTTGACAAAGATCGAATCTTACAGTCACTGAATACATGCTGTTGACAAAATGGCATTCCTGTGTGCTGAAAATGTCTGTGCAATGTAGGGACATTTTAATAGTGGCATGCTGAATAATCAATTCCACTTTAAGGCACAGATCAATATTATCTTTGAGATGTCTAAATAGCCATTAAATATGAACAGAACAGGCCTAGCAAGCAGAAAAATGAGGAGGAGGATTGTTCTTGACTACAACATGAGGCTTCTAATGATTTTGAATGGGAACATTGACCTCTCTGGAAAATTAACTGTTATTTTTTTTCTCATTGATGAATCTAATTTAGTTAAGTTTTGTTTGCATTTTGTTTTGTTTTGGACTTTCTTGCTCTAAACATCTTGTTATTGGAGGAAAGAATACTATATAGTTCCTGTAGATATCTCCTGAGGCTTTATAATTAATTATTGTTGTTATTATTTTACATTTTAAAAACTAAACTTTTTGTTTTAGAATGGTTTTCGATTTACAAAAAAATTACCAAACTGGTACAGAGTCCCATATACCTCATATCCACTTTCTCTATTATGAGATAATATATTATTATGATACATTTGATAAATTAATGAACCAATATATGTATTATTATTAACTAAAGTTGATTATAATCAAATATCTTGGTTTTAAATCAAATACAGTTTTTCTTTTCCAAGATCTCATCAAGATATCACATTACATTTAGTTATTATCATGTTAGATATCTCTTGGCTGTGATATTTTCCCAGAATGTCTTTGTTTTTCATGATTTTGACAATTTTGAGCAAACTGGTATTTTGGCTAGATATTTTGTAGGCTATCTCTCAACTGGGATTCATTTTATGTTTTCCTCACAATTAAACTGTGGTTATGAGTGCTTGGGAGGAAGACCACAGAGGTAAAATGTCATTTTCATCATATTACTTATTTTAAGAGTACATACTATCAACTCGGCATCACTATTGACATTAACCTTGATCACTTGGGTAAGACAGAGCTTTTCAGGTTTCTCCACTATTAAGTTCCTCTTTATTCCTCTTGCATACTATACTCTTTGGAGAGAATTCACTATGTCCAGCCCACACATAGGTGATAGAGGGTTATTTGTGTTCCATCTCCTTGAGACGGGAGTATCTACAGAAATTATTTGGAATTCTTTTCTATGAGAGATTTATTTCTTTGTCCTCATTTATGTATTTATTCAATCATATATTTCTATCAGTTTGGACACATGAATATTTATTGCATGCTTTGGTCTATAATTCAATACCTTTTTTGTTCAAACTGTTCCAGTGTTGGTCATTGTGAGCTCTTTCAGTTGGCTCCTTTGTCCATTTGACATACCTGATTACTCTGTGTGTGTGTGTGTGTGTGTGTGTATGTGTGTGTGTGTGAGTGAGTGAGAGAGAGACAGAGAGTGTGTATGCGTGTATTTTGAGCACTTTCTTACTTGCTGGCACTATAAGATGCCCCAGAATTATTATTATTTTGAACACTTCTTGTCCCATTTATAGAATTAGACATTTCTCCAAGGAGCTTTGGTTCCTTTTATTGGAGAATGATATCAGAAATTAAAATCTGGATGCTACATGTGTGCAGTTACTGGGGTATCATTGCTTTTAGAATTTCTTAGGTGACAGAGAAAGGAAATATATATCTGTATACTATCCTGTGCATGTTCACATATCTATAATTATTTCTGTATGTATCCATCTGTATCTATATTAAACTTGAGTTAATACTGTTCTCTACCACTTTAATCCATTACCACATGGATCTCTCTAGCCTTCTCTCATATATTTATAGCACATTCATGCATTTACGGTACAGTTAAATTCACCTGTCGAAGTCTACATTCCTTCTTGGGATCCCCTGACCTTCTAAATGATTTCTTAAAATTTGCATATATTGAGGTTCACTCTTGTGTTGTAAAGTTATGTGGTTTTTGACAAATGCATAATGTCAAATAGTTTTACCACCCTAAAAAATCCCCTGTGCTTTACTATTACATTCTCCTCTTCCCACAAGTCCCTGGCAAGCACTGATTGGTTTACCATTTCTATAGCCTTGCCTTTTCCAGAATGTCGCATAAAAGAAATTACATGGCATATAGCCCTTACAAACCGGCTTCTTTCGCTGTTAAATATATATTTAAGATTCATCCTTATCTTGTGTGGCTTTATAACTCAGTTTTTGATCACTGAATACCATTGACTTCTACATATTATATGGATGTACAATTGATAAATGGATTGTTTATCCATTTATCAATTGAAGAATATCTTGGTTGCTTCTAGTTCTTGGTGTTTATGATTTGCCTGCTGGTTACTGTGTGAAGATATTTTCAAATAAGTGGAGTAAATACCTAACATTCATTTACTTGATTGCATGGTAAGACTTTGTTTAGCTTTCTAAGAAACTGCCAAACTGTCTTCCATTTTGTATTCTCATCATCATTTTGTATGATCATTTTGTATCATCATCATCAGCAATGATGAGAGTTCTTGCTACTAAGCGTCCTTATCAATAATTGGTATTGTTATTCTAACACCTTTAAATAGGTGTGTAGTGATTAAATTGGTTCAGTTTTGCTTAGTGATCATCCATATCCAATGGAAAAATATCACACATCAAACACATATATGGATTTATAACTGAATAATTTTGATTGTTAGATGCTTTCCTTTACATAACTTTTTTAACCATTAAAACTTGGCATTTATCACATTTTTCCTCTAAGGATATAAAATATAGAATAATGTGTTGGTTGTTTACTTTAACTTTGAATTAAAGTAAACTGGGGTTTAATCTAGACTGTACCACTTATCTCTGAGACTGTGGGTAAATTATTAACTTGCTCTGCTTTAGTTTCCTAATCTTTAACACAGAAACAATAACAGAAACCAACTGAGGAGGTAATATACATTTAAAGAATTACTACATGGAAATTTTTTTTTTTTTTTTTTTTTTTTTTTTTTTTTTTTTTTTGAGACGGAGTCTCACTCTGTTGCCCAGGCTGGAGTGCAGTGGCCGGATCTCAGCTCACTGCAAGCTCCGCCTCCTGGGTTTATGCCATTCTCCTGCCTCAGCCTCCCGAGTAGCTGGGACTACAGGCGCCCGCCACCTCACCCGACTAGTTTTTTGCATTTTTTTAGTAGAGAGGGGTTTCACCATGTTAGCCAGGATGGTCTCGATCTCCTGACCTCGTGATCCACCCGTCTCAGCCTCCCAAAGTGCTGGGATTACAGGTACATGAAAAGTATTTAGCATGATGCCTGGAACATGGCAACCATATGATAATTATTGTTATTGCTGTATTACTAGTACTGATATTATTACCAGAGAAGGGTCTTTTTTTTTTTCTTTAAAACTATACACTTTTCAATCCTTCACTTTGGAGCTGCACTGATCTTTTTCACCCTACCATGCCTCATACAATAGAATAAACACACTTCACATTTATTACATTTCTCGCAGCATGTTTTTTTCTACTCCAAAGAGCATGGTGGAATAGACGTTTGCAAAGGTAAGCTAAGTGTTACAACTCATTGCCTTCCTGTTATTTTTTGTATTACTAATAATCCCTTGCATTTGCTCAGTGCTTCAGATTTTACATAGAACTGGCTTCACAGATTATTATCTCATTTGCTTCTCAGAACAGTTTTCTGAGGTAGGGCAGGGCATGCTTAGTAGCCTTTCATTTTGATAAGGTGAAGTAACTTGCCCCAAATTGCATAACAGGTAAGGGCAGAGTTAGAGTCTGAATCTAGGTTTTCTGAATCCCGATTTCAGTGTTCTTTCAAGGAAACCAGGCATAGGGTGAATCTTCAGATAAAATGGTAGATACAGGCTGTCTAGGACATTCATTAGTTCCCATTAATTCTGGAACCATGTGGTTCATGCTGTCGGGATTATGAGTGGCAGGGATCTTCAAAGGGGGATCCACTTGTACTTTGGGGCTTTAAATCAGCTATAACATCACCAACCTTCATATCTCAAGGGTGATCTCCTACAATCTAATATATGTATAATAAGATCCCCAACACAATTTCTAAAGCACTAGATTGCTCTTGGTAAGGAGTGTAGTAGCCAGATTTTTACACTCTTTCTGGTACTTATCCCAATCACCTTCCTCACTTTGTATGTAATTCACAAAGCTAAGCTTCTAGCAGTTTTGTTGGTACTGTGAGTCTATACCCCTGGTTCTGTGTGATTATCCAGGAGTAGATATTTGACTCTAGATGGGCTAATGAGATGCTCTCTCCTAGTAGATAAGACTTGGGGCCCAGAGACAATAAGTTAAAAAAATACCTGTGAAATGCATGGGATAGACATTTTCTGCCATGGGAGCACAGATGCAGAGAGTTCTTTTGCAGAAAGAAGTATAAGCATAGCAAGACAATGAGTTGAAAAGGAGCATAGATACAGATCTAGAGATGGAGATAGAGATATATAAAAAGAGACCATATAAAATTGAAAAAGGTTTCATCCTGACATGCCAGTTCCTTCTAGAGACTTTGTTTCATTACTTTCCATGTATTTCTTTAACTGATTCTTTAATTTTCTGCCCTCCACCCTAAACTAGCACATGTTGGTATCTGTTACTCTGATAAAGAAAATAATCCTAATTTATACAGGGAGTGAAATTCTTGTAATGCAAAACTTACTATTGAGCTGTGGCCAATGCAGCTGTTAACAACAGCATTAGCTTTCACATATCGTGGCCACTACTTTGTCAGTTTGTGGATTCTACAAATCAGGATATACTCAAATTGCTAAATAGTGTTTCTACCTTTATGCAAATAACCCTTTATAGCATCCCAGAATCTCTGCAAAAGGGGTTACTTCTCAGGTCAGCTATTTCAATCCAATCAGAATTCTTTCCTTCCATTTCCCTGCCAGTTTTTGCTTAAAATCTTCCATGGCTGGGAAACAAAGTATAAGAGAGTGAGCATGGATTTAGATTAATCCAGCTCTTTGTTCAAAACCTGCTCTGCAACGTTCCAGTCTTAAAATCCTAATTACTTAGCCTCTATGACTCTTTCCTCACTTGCAAATGGAAATTAAAATGTTCTACTTTATGGATTTTTTAATGGAGATTTTATGGAACAAAGTATTCAAAACACCTGCTCCAGTGCCTACTCTATAGTAGATACTTAATAAATGCTATTCATTCCCAGCTTTTTAAGCAATGCATCAGTCATTCTTCTTTATGCTGAAACAGTGGCTCCTGTGTAGTTTGCAGTATCCCTATGTAGGATTAACAGGCAGTCATGATGACTGAGTCTAAAAGCCTGAAATCAAATTCTAGACCTACAGCTTTCTTGTAGAACCTGTGATAAGAGAATCGGTGATAACTTCCTCAGATTCCTTTAAAATGAGGAGTTGGACTAGTGCACACTTGAGATCCCTTTACAATGTGAAATACTGTGACTCTAATATTTGCCCTTTAGGTTATGATTTTATTTATATTAAATAAATTATAATACTTCCCACTCTAAAGTGCTATTGGATGGTAAACAGTAAGTACTTTTCTGTGGTTTATTTCCTGTGGCAAAAAAAATTAGTGACTTCAAAATAAGTCATTTTGAATTTTGGAAAGATCTAATTGTCAAGTATCTCTGTAGAGTAAGACAAAATCTGCGTCAATCCAAGTAATTAGTCCCACTTCTTCCTTTTCCTTGGTCAGTAGCTCTGGTCCCAGAATAAGATCAAGTGTGCACTAACATGTCTTGGTCCCTTCTTAATTTCTTTTCTTTCTCTAATAATATGTGCTAGCTACTCAGCTGCTTTCCTTCATCTTAAGCCCCCATAGCTTGAAATTTTGTGAAGCGGTAAAGATGAACTCTATTGGAAAAAGAAATTCTGGCTGACAGTGGAATATTGGAATACATGATTGTTTTAGAAATGACTTTTCCTAATAGTCCATTGATGATGTTTCAGTAAAGTGGAGGTTTGAATAAATGTTTTCTTGGCTTAGCCCTCTCCTACATGCCAAGCCTCACTCCATCCTTCTTCAGCTTGCTCCCAGTCCCTAGCTTTAATCAATTTATGCATTCATTGATTGATTCACTCCTTGAATATTTATTGAGTTGCTACTACATATAAAACCCTCTGTTAATTTCTGACTTATATTTCAAAGATAAAAAATATTTGAACCTTGCCTTCAGGGAATGCACAGGCTAGTAGAAGAGATAAGATATACATATATATGCAACTAAAACCCAAGGAAAAAATAATTAATATCACAGCTCGATATTTTTCAAGCCATAAATTGCAGCCTATTTGCAGGACATGAAATCAATTAGTAGGTCATGACCAGCATTAAAAATTAAATTGAATAAAAATATTTAAGTGAATCACAAATTAAGGACATATGTTGTTTTGTGAAAGTTTTATTTAAGTTATGTGTGTGCGTGTATAGGATTATAGTGTAATATGAAGTGTTTTTACTATGCATCTGATATGGTTTGCTTCTGTCCCCACCCAAATCTCATTTCGAATTGTAATCCCCATGTGTCAGAGGAGGGACCAGGTGGGAGGTGACTGGATTATGAGGCTGGTACCCCTATGCTCATGTTCTCATGATAGGGAGTGAGTTCTCACTAGAGCTGATAGTTTTAAAGTGTGGCACTTCCTTGTGCTCCCACACACTCCCTCCTGCTGCCTTGTGAAGAAGATGCCTGCTTCTCCTTCACCTACTAAGTTTCCTGAGGCCTACTAGCCATGCTTCCTGTTAAGCGTGCAGAACTGTGAGTCAGTTAAACCTCTTTCCATTAAAATGACTCGGTTTCAGGTAGTATTCTTTATAGCAGTGTGAGAACAGACTAATACAGCATCACACTAAAAAGTCTGAAGACACTAGCTTAGGAGAGACACAGATAAAGAAACCCCTCTCAAGCTTAATGTATCTATGAATCAGCCAGGAATCTTGTTAGGATGAAGTTTCTAATTCAATTGCTGTGTGCTGGGGCCTAAGATTTTGTTTCTATCAAACTCCCAGACGCTGTTGTTGCTGCTGATCCAACCAAGGAGACAAAGTGCTAGATGGAGAGACTATTTCCAGAGGAGGAACCTGAGGAAGTCCCTGAAGTCATTCGTTTGTGACTTCAAGTGCCTCCAAGGAATAAAAGAAAATACGTTTTTCCCTTCCTTTTCTCGTTTTTGCTTTTAGTTGATTGATAGAAATCCTAACTTACCCCATTCTTGACCAAGGGCGGTTGCTGTCCAGCTTCCAGGTGCTGAATATTAAAACCAAGGGACCAGATCTGTTTCAGACTAGATATTGTGAAAAGCTCCACTGTTTTATCTGAGGGTTGGCCCTCAGTTTCCCATTGTGTCTTAAACATCAGTGCCTTTCCCTACAATGTCCCCTGCAATTAACAGCAGAGTCCTTCCTATAAAGCAGGCTTTTAAAAACAGAAGCAAGAAAAGTTTTATTTATTTTACTTTCTACCTGCTACCACATTTCATCAGGGCTTCATTTGCACCCAGATAGCTGCCTTGACTTCCCAATGTTTTTCTCTGCCTGCAGTTCCTTTTTTTTCTCCCTCTACCACCATCTCTTCCCCTCTTAAACCATACCGTACAGGGATATACTGATTGAGCTAAAATGAAGCTTCCATTATTTTCTTTTACTGCTTAAAAAACCCTTCAGTGACCCCTGCCCACCCATTGCCTAGGCAAGTTCTCTGCCCCTGCCAAGCTTGTTTGCTGCTGTTTCAATGCATCTTTCTTCATCCTTCATTTTGACCTCTCACATCCTCCTCTCACTTTTCCAGCTATTCGAATCCTGCCTACTCTTTAGGTTTTAGCTTAAATCCCACTTCTTTCATGAAGCCTTTTTTGGAAACTCCAAAGGGAATGAATTTCAATCTCTCTCTCTTTCTCTCTCTCTCTCTTTCTCTTTTTCTCTCTCTCTTTATCTCTCTTTCTCTCCCTCTCCCCTCTTTTGCTGATGACTTGTCTCAGTAATGCTGAGCATAACCTGTGTACTGGCGTGTGGCAGAAAAAGCCCAGGATTGGCAGAAGGAGACCAGACTGGAAGCTGACCAAACTGGATGTGTGTGACAGCGGGCGAGCCACGTGTCTTCCCTGAGGCTCAATTTCCCTATTAAGATGAGAAGATTGGAGACGATGATGTCTAAGCAATCGCACATGGTGTCCAGTGTTACGTGTGTTTTGCTAACTTTTTAAAGTTCTCGATTTCTATTACCGCGAAATTTTCTTAATTATCGTTCTTGTTAGTATTATTACCCATCTTTTAAATTGTCTTTTTTTTTTTTTTAATTCTAGTCTTCTGTTTTTCTTACTCATATCATAAAAGAACCTCATTTTATGACTAGGGCAATGAGGCCCAGGGAGAGCCTGCCTAAGGGGCCGCAGAGCAGAGAATACAACATTACTCCCAACTATGGAGGGCCCTGTGCTCCGGACGCTGCCCGGCGTCGCTCAGAGTGGGTGCTCACGAATTATTTGTCAATTGATTGGAGGTTGCCAGGCCCATCTTGCAAGACACCTCCCTTCTCCCTGGAAGGAGAAACCCTTGGAGTCTGTTGGTTAACGGGAAAAGTGCTTTCTCGGAGAGGAAGGCGGGGCAAGCCGGAACAAGCTCTCGCTGGGAATCCGCACACTCCTTCACCCGGTGTTTCTTAACCCCTTTCTTCTCTGGGGAGTGGAGAGCGGGTTCAAGGATACTACAAACCTATCCCCTTGGCGGAGACACGTAGTCGCCTCTGGCCGCCGCGGCCGACTGATCTTGCGGAGTGGAGCTCCCCCACGCCGCCCGCGTTTCGCTGGGGCTCCCTCCGCTCTGCAAAGGGAGCGGGGAGCTGGGGGAACCTTGCACACCAGGCTTCCTGGAGCTGCAGACGAGGAGCCCCGCGCACTTGGGAGCCTCTCGGCGGCTTCCCCTCTGCCGCGCGGCTGTGCAGCCTCTCCTCGCCGCCCCCACCCGCGGCTCGCCCTAGCTCCCTCCCTTCAGCCCCGCCAGCCGGAGCGCGCACACCGGGACTCCGGCACGTGGGCGCGCGGGAGGTGGCGGCTGTGCTGCCGCTGCCTGAGCCCGAGCCCCAGCTGGAGCCGGAGTCGGAGCCGGCGAGATCGCCCTCCATGCTGCGGGCGCTGCGGCCGCCTTCCGCTCAGCCTCTGGTCCCAGGCGAGCCTCGCGAGCCGGCGAAGCACCGGCGGGGAGGAGGACTAGAACAGGAGGAGGGGCACGGCGGGCTGAATCGAGCTGAGCTGTGAGCAAGGGAGACCCGCAGCCTGGAGGAACAACCCCGCTCTCTTGCGCGCTCTCTGCTCCAGCCGCTACTGGGGGGCTCTAGACAGCGCGATGCCGCTGCGCTTCTTCTAGGCGGCGGCCGGTGGAGGCTTTCCGCAGCCCTTTGGCCCGCGCCGGCCCCTATTCCGCTGGCAAGTCGCTTGTCTATCCCGGAGGGCGCACCCGGCCGCCCGAGCCGGAGCGAGCGCGAAGTCCGAAGTCCGCCCCCAACGCCTCCAACTTCCCTGTGAGCCCCTCTCCCCGCCGCAGCCTGCGCCAGACCTGGGAGCGATGCGCCCCCAGCCGGGCGGCGCGCCCTCTGCCAACTCGCCACCCATAGGATCGACTGCCCTCAGCTGCCCGGCTTGGAGTGCGTAGCCTTCGCCGCGTGGCCCAGGAGAGGAGCGAGACACCAAGGCGTTTCGCGGACTCCGCGCGCACCAGTCGGCTTGGTGGCCCTGCGGGATAGCGTCTATACCCAGGGGTGAGTAGGCCGCTAGTGGAGGCGCCCTTTACTCCCAGCTAGTGGCTTGCATGAATGGCAAAGAGACGGGAGAAAGTTGGGTCTCCTTGCACCTATCCTGGCATTGGCAGAGGAACGTAACATTGTTTCCTCTAACTCGATTGCCTCGGGGGCTTCCCCAATTCCCTCCATCTCTAAGTCAAGGAGGGAGTCCCCTTCCGCTTCCCGAGGAGAAAAGGGGCTCCCTAGAGCAGAACCTGACTTCCTCATCAACGTGCCTTGGGGCTTTTCAGCCGCCCGCGCGTTAAGCTAGCTCCCAGCATAAGCGCTTAGAGATCCGCAGCCGCCTGGGCGCGCTAAGAGATCGTGGGCAGCCCTAGCCCTTAGGGGAGGCTAAGCGCGCTTCATTAAAGAAAAAAGACTGTTAGTATATTAAGGAAGTGAGTGTGTGTGTGTGTGTGTGTGTGTGTGTGTGAGAGAGAGAGAGAGAGAAAGAGAGAGATAGAGAGAGAGAGAGACAGAGAGAGAGAGAGAGACAGAGACCGAGAGACAGAGAGACATGGGTGGGGGCACCAGAAAAGGTAGCCCGAGTGGGAGGCGCTAGTGAAATTTATCTTTTGCTGACGGATCCAGCATCCGGAATGCCCGATTGTCTTGATCCGCGGTGCGGTGCGGGTTTTAGGGGAGCACAATATAGGGTGTCCAGAGTCCAACAGGTGGCCTGCGCGGGTTTCCTGTGTCTAGGCGCAGGGGAGGGGAACGGCTTCCTCCTTGAGCCCCGGACTGCCTCTGCTGCTTCTAGGGGAGCATCTGAACATGGGCAAGGAAATGCGCTCCCTGCTCTCAGGCCCGATTTGGGGTGAGTGTGTGAGGCATCCAAATGCCTCCTGTCGGAAAACAGCGGCCTCATTGTGTGCCCGACTGAGGTTTCAACTTGCAGGCAACTGAGAGGCCATTCAGCTGGGCAGCGCGGAGTTGGCTGGTCCTCGGACTTGAGCCATGGCCTTCCCCACGGTCCCTGGCTGCAGTATCCCAGCTCCTCCGGCTGGGCGGCGAGCCAAAACTCAGAGTTTCGCTCCTCTGTACTCCACTGAAGGGAGGGGGAGTTGCGGGAACACCAGGACTCCTACTAGAGTTTATCCTTCTTTACCTGCCTCCTGCGTTTTTATCCAGAGATTCATACACAAGGGCAGGCATGGGCGTACATGTGCTGTGTGCGAGTGAGTGTGGGGACAGGTCGAGTTTAAGAGCTGCATGGAAGACATTAGAAAATTCTCCACCCGCCAGGGAGGCAAATTAGGAGAGGGCGCGGTTGAGCTTTGAAAAAGTTTCACCTGAACTCACCTTTCTTTGGTGACTTCAGGTGTGCCAAGTGCAAAGTGTTCTAATCCCCTAAAGCTGTGGACCCGCCAAAGTAGCATCTTCCAAAATTGCCGAGTAACTTCTTCATTCCTCCGCTTACTCATTTGTAGGTTGGAGACAATTATCCACGTTCATGGGAGAAGCTCTGGAATGTCTGTAAAGGAGGTATTTAGAGGTGGATGTCCAGTTGGAAGGTAGAGCAGCTGTGTGTGTGTGTGTGTGTGTGTGTGTGTGTGTGTGTGTGGCGAGGGGGCACTAGTGGAAAGGGAGAGTTGTCTGGAGCCTACATGCATAGCAGGCACTCCGTTTTTACTTAGATTTTGTGTTTTTAGGAGGTTGGTTGGCTTGGGGAAGAGTGATGGAGATTTGGGGAAGCTCATGCTTTCCCAGCACACAGTTGGCGCTGCCACATCACTGCCGGCTCACTGTGCAGTGAGATGTTTGTATACTGGAAACAAAATGATGGACACTCCAAAACACAAAAGAACCCTCTGCTGTTGACTCTTGCCCCAGTGGCTTTCCCTCCAGAGGAAGTTCTGGAGACCACAGCTGTTTAGCCTTGCTGCCTTTACTTTGGAATTTTGCTGCATTCTACCATTCCCAATTTAGTTTCCCTCCTAAGGAGAGCCCTCCTCACCCAGGGCCTCTGGCAGCAGATCATTAAGGACATCTAAGTAGAGTGATTTCCTGGATGTGTAGCACACACTGGGTGATTTAGCATGGGGCGCATGCCTCACCAGAAACATGCAGGAGCCTTGGTGTTTGAAAGGGAGCCAGGAACTGGGGGCCAAGAGGAGATTGGGCAGGGAGATATTGTGTATTACAGAGAGACAGTCAGACAGTAGTACAGAGTCAGAGTAAGAAGAAAAAGGAGGCACAAAGAGGGAGGGAGAGAAGGGCAGAAAGAGATGGACAGAGAGGGCAGTGACACACAGAGATAGAAAGAGAGGGAGGGCAGAGAGAAGAAAGTTTCAGGGTAGACAGGGCAAAGAATAAGAGGAGGCAAGAGTGGCAAAGAGAAAGGGATAGAAGGGAAAATAAATCTGAAGAAAGAAGAGTGTGAGAAAAGAGAACAAAAAGGGAAAGGAGTGGGAGTGGGAACAGGGGTGGAGAAGTCAGGTGGGGAGGAGGGAAAGGGTGGGAAAAGAGAGGTGCCCTGAAGTCACATTCTTTTTGTATTTAATTTTCATAAACCATGCTGCCATTCTAAGGAAGCTGACATAGTACACATCCTTAAGTAGCCAGCCCTTGATTCATGTTTGTTTCTCTGGGGAGTCGTGAATTATGCAGAAATTGGACACCTACTTGGAACCCATTGGAGATGACACGTGTGTAGGAAGTTCAGATTCTTGGTAAATGCACACATGTATAAGTGCATCTGTAGTCATTGTTTTTGTTTGTAGTTTTCTGGGTAAATACATGTTGGAGAATTGAGGCAGAGTGTTAGCTCACTGACGATATTTGCCAATGATTCTCTAACCTTGTTTTTAGAAAAATCTCTTTGGTAGCTTCTGAGAAATACAGATTACTGGACCCACTCCCCTGGGAGCCTGTTCCACTAGGGACAGGAATGTGCTACTTGGAGTGCCCCAGTTGACTATAAAGCAGGTGGTCCCTGAACTGGGCTTTGATAAACATGCTGTAGGTGGTATAACACCCTTCTCTAATTTGTTTCTGGATTTCTTCCTAAGAGATGCTGTTTAACACCTCTCTCTCTTATCCTGTTCTCTCCAGAAAAGCTCATTTCTTGTGAATTTCTCTTAATAAAAGGAGAAGCCCAAGGAAGTTGCTCAGCCAGGGTTACCTTCATGAGCCTCATTAATCACAGTAGTTCCAGGGGAAGTCAGATGGCTCCTCTGGTTGACCTTGTCAGGGGCTTTCATAACTAACAGGTACTGAGGATTCCTCAGGGCATTGCCTTTGGCATTCTTCATATACTATCTGGCCATTTAAAACTCACAGAAAGCTACGCCACAGGCACTGTTATTATCATCTGCATTTTAGCTGAGGAAACTGAGACTTTGAGAAATTCTATAATGTGTCCCAGAGAAATGACTTTAGTTGTCAGCAGTCTAACTACTAGAAAGTACAGTGCTAAAATTTGAGTCTGGGTATGGTTGACTCCAGGATCTCTGATCCTAATTATGTACCATGGTAGCTGCTAATCCTAACACCCCATTCTAGGCTGATGGAGCCAAAGGTCCTTGAAGATCTTTCCCAAGCATTCTCCCTTCCCACTCTACCATTTGAGAAAAATGAAAGTGGCTGAAGAAACTGGGAAGTGTCTTGCCAGAGATCCTACAACCTGTAGGTGCCGGAACTTGGACCAGCACCCAGTCTGGAGTCTTAGTCCAGCCTTCTTCTCACCACACCAGTAGTTGTCATGTCTGGCTAATCATCAAGGCCACTTACATCATAGTCAAAACACAAGTTGCTGGACTCCCCTAAAGGCTTACTGAATCAAAACCTTGGGGCAGAAAGGCCAGAGATCTATACTTTTAGCCCATTCCCCAAACCTACATCTATTTATACCTTACTGTTTTCCCCAGTTTTTCCCTCACTCCTGGATTCCAACACTGAATCCCTTCCAGGCAGCTTCAAGAGGAGAACTCTGAGTCCCTCCTGCTTCCAGCCAAATAGAAATACAAAAAGTAGTAGACTCCATGCATGTTGCAGCCCACTGATGTGCAAGGAAATAAGCAGGCCCACCTGGAGGCAACTTTGAAAGCTCTTTGAGAAGTATAGCAATCACAGTGATGTTTGTTATACTCGTGTTTTTTTTTTTTCCTGTGCCAAGTCGGAAAGCATTTATGGAAACATCAAATGCTCCTTCAGTGCATGAGTGTCGGCATTTGTACTAATACTTGACACAAAATGATGCCATGAGCCAGGCCAATGTGCCACTATGTCAAAAGTGTGAAATTCAGTCTCCCAATGTAGTGGATCTAGCTGTGGTGTAAGAAACACTCCTTTCCTCCCCTTCGTTATTATGCTTTTGACTCCCTCAGAATAGATCAGTACCTCATTCTGCAGGTAAAAAGGAGCTGTCACACACGTTCTGTCTCTTTCTGGCCCACTTAAATTGTTTTCTCAGTGACCTCAACATCTTTTCCCTTCTATTTCATTGAAAAGTGGCCAAAGGTGCCAGACATCTTGTCCAGCAAACTGTTTTGTCATCCTTCCCTTTTCAGATCCAAATTTATCTTTTGAATATTTTGCTTTTAACCCTGACCTCTAGATGGTAATTGAGCCTTAGGTAGCTTTGATAAGCAACTCTCTGATACATGTATTTTAAATAACCACAGCCATTTATAAATAGAACATGAACCAAGGAATACCTTATATTTATAATCTGCTTCATTAATATGCTGGACACTGTTTTTTGCCATTTCAGTGGTCAGAACCTACTTTCCTGGCATGACTGGCAGTGGAGAAGTAAAAGGTGAAAGGAAACACTTAATGGTTAAGTTGGGCCCTGAGGTCAAAGCCTGCCTTACTTTTATAACTTTGGTGTGGTGATTTGACTTCTTCAAGTCTCCATTTCTTCATGTACAAGCTGAAGACAGTAACAGATTGTCTTATGTTGCAAGGATTTACACTGATGAATGATTGAAGTGCTTAGCATGGTGTCCTGCACACCTGTCAGCTAGCATTGTTACTGCTTTTTGTTAAATATTTGCTGTGTGCCAGCCCCCATTTAACCCAGGAGCTGATATTGGGAAGGTTAAGCAATTTGGCCAGTTCACACAGATTCTCTTTTTATTTTTTATTTTTTTTTTTTAATTATTATTACTATTACTTATGAGACAGGGTCTGGCTCTGCAGACCAGGCTGGAGTGCAGTGGTACCATCTTGGCTCACTGCAACATCCACCTCCTGGGTCAAACCATCCTCCCACTGCAGCCTTCCGAGTAGCTGGAATTACAGACATGCACCATCATGACTGGCTAATTTTTGTATTTTTTTTGGAGAGATGGAGGTTTTGCCATGTTGCCCAGGCTAGTCTCAAACTCCTGAGCTGAAGCAATCCTCCATCCTTGGCCTCTCAAAGTTCTGGGATTACAGGTGTGAGCCACTACTTGGCCCATACAGATTCTAAGTAGCAAACTGACAGAATCCAGATCTCTCCTTTTTAAACTCCCCCTGCCCTTACTGTTGCATTGTTGTGAGTCGCTGTTCCTTATACTTTAAGACACTGTTGCATATGAAACATATTCTGGTTTGTATTTTTTAAAAACCCATTTTTGCAGAGAATGTTGAAGAGAACAGTGGGTTCTCTTCAAAGTTCAAAGGTTCAAAAGATTTTGAACTTTTGGGGATAATTTTTAGGTGGTGAAATCGCCTCCAAATATTTGCTTTTCCTTTTCTAGCAATTGGGATGTTTCATAGATCCATCACCTGTTGCAATTGCTTGGCTGACTCCCACCTGTTTATAAGGTTTCAGTGTAGATATTGCTTCTTTGGGAAAAATCTCCCTTGAGTCCTCAAAGGCTGTGTTAGATGTCTTTATAATGTGTTCCTCCATTTAAACTGGAGTATACTTTTCTGTTTACTTCTCTGTATCTGCCACTCAGTCTATATATTAGTTTCTTGAGATCAGGGGACTGGTTTTATTGGAATTTGGATCTACAGCACCTAGGACAGTGCCTGACATATAGAAACCTCACAGAAACATTTTTGGATGACTAATTGAAACTTTGAGCTAATTCTATGTGGTTCAGAAAAAGTGGCCATTGTCCTTAAATGCTAAAAGAAAAACCATCCAAACATAGGAATTGAAAGCCCTGAGGTCTAATGCATCCCTAGAGGCACCACTTCTTCACATAGGAGTATAATGGTGTCAGTAGTTGTTGATTAACTATGTTGGTAGCTTTGGGCAAGTTTCATTGTGATGTTGCTTAAGATATAATTAAAAGGGACATTCTGATTTATAAGTTAATGTGATTTTATCTGTACATTTAATTAGTTGCTCAGAAAGACACATTTGTTTCTCAACCCAAAAGTTTTAAAAATTAATAAGCTTTCTGGAGTGAGAACCAAGGTTAGAGATAATCTAGTCCAATCAGTTTGAAGAAGAGATGAGGAAACTGAGGCTCAAAGGGGGAAAGGGACTTGCCTGAGGTCACTAAGCAAGGTAGTGCCACAGCCAGTGTGAGTGCCAGTGGTTTCTGGCTGCTGGCCCAGGACTCTTAATGCCCTGCTGAGAGTGATTAACACATGTGTGGTGAGCTACTTGTTTGCTTTGAAGGCATGCTTGCAAGCCTTCTGCATAGGTAGATACACAGCCTGCAACTGCACAATTCCCAGATGAAGCTCTTGCTGAAAATGAGTGAAGCAGACCTGAAATTAACTGCTGATCGGCAAACTCCTGTAGTCAAGGGTGTTTGCTGGAGAGCCTCTTGGCAGGTCCTAGCCTGTAAGGCCTTATGGGCTTCTGGGATTCACAGTCTAGTTTTCAAACAAGAAAATGTGTCTGGAGTAGGTTCCTCCTTTGATGTTCTTGTATGTGATATTTCAAGAATTAGAGATGTATAGATGTTCATTGCCAATCCCCTGGCACAGGGTCATTGGCAAAGTCATGATCAGTTGATGCTCCTCATTCTTCTTAACCCTTTTTTTAGATGGGAAGCAGTCACCATGGGATCCTTCTTTCTACCTCTGGGATGCTTTGGAGTATGACTAAATGAATCAGCCTAACTGCATCCTCAGACACAGAAACATGTGCGGTGTACTTAGACATTGTTAACACACAGATCTTTATCACATGGTGTCAATATTATGGAGACAGTAAGACACAGATCATTGGTGTGATGTATTGTGCATGATCCTTTGAAAACATTATAATCAGGACTGACAAGGCAGAAGAAATATCTCAACCTTGCGTCTTCCCTGCATCCCAAAAAGCTTGCCAAACCAACCCAAACTAATAAGACTCTGAATATTCAAGGAAAGAAGGCCCAGATAACGATTCACTTTGCCCTTCTACCATAATCAGGCTGAGATTATTGGTGTTATTTTCTGATTTGGTATCTAAGGGTCAGGTGCAAGGCAGAGGTACCTCTCGTTATTCCCCTACCACTATAAAAAAATTGCTCCCTTTCCTACCTCATAGGTTTCTTAAAATTCCTCCATTGCATGCCAATTCTTGGGGCCTTTGAATAATTTGATGTTTTCTATGGTCCTTTATTGAAATGCAAAAATTTCCTCAGTAGGATATTGTTGATAACTAGGCCTAACATCTCACCCTATCTTCTCACCTTTTAATGGGCATTGAGGATAAATACTACTCTCACTGCTGCCACCACCACCACTACCACATCCTCCTCCTACTTTTGCTACTGTTACTGTTGCCATTTATTGAGTATCCACTATGTGCCAACATAGTTCTAAGTTATGTACATGTATTTTTCTCATCTCATATTTTCAGTAACTTGATGTTGTGGTTGTGGATAGAGGAATTAAGAAATCACCACAGAGATGACAAAAATAATGATGATAGGATTAACCAGAATAGAGAAAAGGTGATAGTCGGATCAGGAAAATACTGGAAAGCAATGTAGAAGGGCGGGAGGAAAAGTGAGCTCTCTTTCCTTTTTCCTATTCCCAAATATTCACGTCTCTAAGTGGGATCTTTGGAGAATGCACAGCAAGCTCAGGCTTGGGCAAGTTAACTTGCACCTGATCCTCACTGCTCTAAATGGCAGGGCAGGGCTTTGAATCCAGACTTTCTTATTTTCAAACTTTACTAGGTAATACTGTCTCCAATTGACTTATAAAACAATGAGCTTGAAAAGAGCTTGGAGAATATCTTCTTCTATGCCTTGCAAACGACTATGAGGTATGTTAAGATAAATACACTAAGGTATTTTATGTCATTAGTATATACCCCACATGCAACTGACACAAAAGTTTCAAAAAATATAACACTTACCCTTACTGTGGGTAATTTACTGATATCCTCTATTCTGCTTTGTCCTATTATTTACTTGCACATTTACATGTGGAGACACAATATATTCACTCATATCATTGAAATAAAAGTTTTGGAAAATCATACTCTTACTATAGACAGTATAGTCTGATATTTTCCATTCTATTCCCATTCATTAAAAAGAAATCATGCTGTGGTACATAGAATTGATTTCATGACACTAATGGGTTGAAAAGCACATTGTGAAAAACACTTACCTAGTCTGACATTATGGACTTTTATAGGTGGAGAAAGTAAGGTTTGGGAAGCGGAGCCATTTTTCCTAGTTCAAGATCCCATGACAGGCTAGTGGCAGAGCCAAGGTAGAACTCAGGCTCATGACCCCCACTCACGCCTGCGAGTGAGCACCCTTGACCGTGGCTTCTGGGTCCTGACTGAGCTTCAGTCTGTCAGTAGATTGTTGTCATTGATCACTCGTAATATATTCCCTTTGACTTTGACCTCCATTTCCCTCATGTAGCATTGTTTAGTGAGATTTAAGTGATAGGTTAATTTGCCATATATTGGTTTGGCGGTGGGAACTTGTGGTGTAAAGAGATAGTGGAGGAGCTGGGACGATGTTGAGGGCTCTGTGGCTTTTCTGTGAACCTTGCATACTCTTTTGATTGAATAATTAGGGAACAGATCCTAGAGGAGGGAAGAAGCATTGATGCCAACTTGAGTGCCCGTAATCCCTATATCTGTCTCTCTCTGGACCACTTCTCCTTCCACAACCCAGAGGGTATTACTCTCATGTTTAAAGACATTAACACAAGGACTGAATGTGGAGCCCAGTTTGCCACACCTGATGTATGAATAACCCTTTCTGGAAACTCTAATGACTACTTGAACCGGGGGCAGAATTTTTTGAGATGGTAATTTTTAATTTATTTAACACTACATGTGCATGTTAAGCTAAACAATACAAAATGGTAGAAAGTAAATGTGCCCTCATCCCTGATCCCAAGTCCTTAATTCCCCTTTTCCTGATAAAACCATGTTTCGTGTCTTGTGCATCCTCCGAAAGATAAAGGTGGACAAAAATCATGTTTTTCCTCTTTTACCCAAGTGACAGAACATAATGTACCTTGTTTTTATGTAAATGACAAATCTTAGGGATTGTTGATGTATGCTTCTATTGAGCTGCCTCATTATTTTTCTGAGCTGTATAATGTGCCGTCATATAAATGTACTGAGATTTATTTGGCTGTGATAAAGTGTAATGATTAAGAAGCTAGATTCTGGAGCTGGCCTGCCTCTGAGAGAGAGAGTGTGTGTGTGAGAGAGTGTGTGTGTGTAAGAGTGTATATGTGAGAGAGTGTGTTTGTGTGTGAGTGTGTGAGAGAGTATGTGTGTGAGTGTGTGCGAGAGAGTATGTGTGTGAGAGTGTGTGTGAGTGTGTGTAAGAGAGTGTGTGTGTGCGTGAGAGAATGTGCATGACAGTGTGTGCGTGTATGTGTGTGTGAGTTTGTGTGAGAGTGTGTGAGAGAGTGAGAGTGTGTTTGTGTGTGAGAGAGTGTGTGTGTGAAAGAGAGACACAGAGAGAAAGAGAGAAAAAATAATAGGAAACATGGAACCAGGGAAGGCTTCGCTAAATTAAAAGCCATTTGTGCATATTTTCAAGAATTCAGTTTGTAATATTGTATGAACTTTTTTTCACACCACAAAATCACCAACAATTATTTGTTGAGAATATTTTGCCTTTGGATGCTGGAAAGAGAGGAGACAAGTAAAGATAATGGTCCCTGCCCTTGAAGAATATGGAGACAGCACTTATTTACCCAGAACAGGTTGAGAATGATAAATAATTGTGTGTAATTGTGACCAAAACTGGATGTTGTCCAGCAGGTATCTGCTAAAAGATCGTTCCATGCAGCAGGAAAAGCAAGTACAAAGGCTGTGATGTGGGACTGTGAGTTTCACAGTTGAGAACCAGTGAGGAAGTCAGTGGGGCTGAAAGCAGAGGAATACGGTGGGTCGGTGGGTGGGTGGTGGGGGAGGGCTGTTGATTCCTAGGAGAGAGTTGCTTTAAGGCTAATGTATAACCGTGTAATAAAATGAAATATTCCATCCAACCTGCCTCAGTTAGCGTTCTATAGAAGGCTTAAAGAAGGCTCTATGACTGTTTTTAAATTATAAGAAAATACATTTTTCATTACAGAATTTAGGATATTTTAGAGAAACTCTGTTGCCTGTAATCCTGGTGAGTTTGAAAAAAGCATAAATATACCCAGTAAACATTTATTCAGTGAAGGAACATACACTTGAATAAAGTAGTGAATGAGGAAGTGAATGCACTAGTTTGGCTAGTGTAATAATGATGGAAGAGACTGAGGCAGCTCCATCCTGACTAGTGGGCAGAAAACTCAGTGAAATTTGTTAAAGGAGCAAGCTTTAAAACTTGCTGGGAATTTCCATATCATCCGAAGTAGGAAGGAGATTTGAGTTTGTATTTAAACTTCTAGGTTTTTATCATTTTAATACCATTTATTTTGATGGAAGTAGAATAATGAAATTGTAGCATGGAGAATTATTACTAGACAATTCTGCTTCCCTGCCCTACCTTAAAGAAGCTTCTGCTGTGATTTCTGCAGTGTTAACCTCCACTAGCTCAAACAGAGAAATGAAGGGAAACTGCATCCAAATGTTTGAAATGCATTCATTTATTTTTATTGAATGACATATGTTTTTGTTTGTTTATTTTAGAGACAGGGCCTCACTCTGTCACTCAGGCTGGAGTGCAATGGCACAATCATGGCTCACTGCAACCTCAACCTCCTGAGCTCAAGTGATCCTCCTGCGTCAGCCTCCTGAGTAGTTGGGACTACAGGCAGACGCCAGCATGCCCTGCCTATTTTTAGCAACAAAAGCATCTCTTAACTCTTAGAAAGATTTTTATTTTTATACATTATAGTGAAAAGTGTTGTAGAAACATATCTAGGACCACTTGATGTTGAGAAAATATTTATATTGAACATTTTCCGTGCATTTGTTTCTGTTAAGAAAAAATAGCAATGAAAAGCATTATCAGTCTGGGTGGTTCTTTTTCAGATGCAAAAATCACTCAAACTGAAATCCTTTTTATACTCAAATTGGGCCTGCCAGCTTTAAAAGAGGGCAGTCAGGATAATATGATAAACTGGCCCATGCGCTCAATCTTAGCTCATCAAGGCTGTGCCAGAACTGACATTTTCGTACAATATGACTTGATGTTCTGATTACAAATTGAACTTGAGCAGCTATACTCTTTGTTATTTTATTCACTGAGGGATTGTGCGTGTATCATTAGGTTTGTTTTGGTTTTGAAACCTGAAGTGAAAAATATATCACTGGTTCCTCTCTCTTGTTTTGGAATGTGATAGAGAAAAATATCCATCCAGAAACAAGTGTAATTTATTATGTGCAAAATTAAGAGTTTTGTTTTCCTTCAAATTGTCAACAAAAAAGAGTCAAATCTGTGAAATATTTGAAGAGATTTATTCTGAGCCAAATGTGAGAACCATGACTCATGACACAGCCCCAGAAGGTCCTGAGAACATGTGCCCAAAGTGGTTGGGTTATAGCTTGGTTTGTATATATTTTAGTGGGACAGAAGTCACAGGCAGAGGCATAAAGCAATACATGTAAGGTGTACGTTGGTTTGACCTGGAAAGGTGGGACATCTGAAGTGGAGGCTTCTATGTCATAGGTGGATTTAAAGATTTCCTGATTGGCAATTGGTTGAAAAGGTTCGTCTCTGCCTGAAGAGTTGAGGTCAGCAGAAAGAAATGTTTACAGTTAAGGGGGGTTGTGGAAGACAAGGTTTTATTATTTAGATGGAGTCTCCAGGTAGCAAGCTTCAGGGAAAATAAATGGTAAATGTCTCTCGTCAGACCCTTTTAGGTGCCACAGTCTTAGTTAAATATCTCCTGGATCAGGAAAAGACCTGGAAAAGGAAGGGCATTCTCTACAGAATGTAGTTTTTCCCTGCAAGAGACACTTTTGTGGGTCCATTTCCAAATATTTCAAAGAAATATGTTTTGGGGTAAATTACTTTTTCTTTCAGAGCCTACTATCTGTCATGTGATACTATACTAAAGTCAGGTTGGAATTTGGTATCTTATTTCTAGAACGAATCCATTTGGTCACTCTTAAGGTCTCTGTTTTAATGGTAATGCTGATCAGTTGTGCCTGAATTCCAAAGGGAGAAGGTTATAATGAAGCAAGTCTGACCCCCGCCCCCTACTTTCCCATCATGGCCTGAAGTAGGTTTCTTTTTTTGTTTGTTTGTTTCTTTTTTTGAGACTGAGACTCACTCTGTCACCCAGGCTGGAGTGCAGTGGTGTGATATCAGCTCATTGCAACCTCTGCCGCCTGGGTAGAAGTGATTCTCATGTCTCAGCCTCCCAAGTAGCTGGGACTACAGATGTATGCCACAACACCCAGCTAATTTTTGTATTTTTAGTAGAGACAGGGTTTTACCATGTTGCCCAGGCTGGTGTTGAATTCCTAGGCTCAGGCAATCCACCTGCCTTGGCCTCCCCAAGTGCTTGGAATTATAGGCGTGAGCCACTGCACCTGGTCACCAGAAGTAGTTTTTCAGGTTTACTTTGGAAAGCCCTAGACTGAGAGGAGGGGTCCATTCAGTTGGTTAGGAGGCTTAGAAGTTTATTTTTGGTTTACAAAGTCAGTGATAACATTTTCCCTCCCATTTCACTCAGGAAGTTTTACAGAAAAGGGTTAAATTAGGGTTTTAAGAAGGGTGTTAGGTGTTTATAATTCTTATTGTTGATTATACTTATGATAAACAGATACATTATTTTGGAAAAAGAGAAGATCTATAGTTACTCCTCACTTTTTTTGCTTGTTGTCAAAAATTCTATTTTTAATTCAATTGTATGCACTTTTTTCCACACAATGAAATTACCAATAATCATTTTTGATCAAGGACCTTTTGTCCTTGGGTTCCTGGGAGAATAGAAGACATGTAAAGACAATGCTTTCTGTCCTTGGGGAATCTAGAAGCAGTAAATACTTACCCAGGGCAGACTGAGATTGATAAACTATTAAATGTGATTAAGACTTAAACTGGATGATAGAGACTGTCATGCGCGTCCGTGTGAAGAGACCACCAAAGAGGTTTTGTGTGAGGAATAAAGTTTTTTAATCACCTGGGTGCAGGCGAGCTGAGTCCGAAGAGAGTCAGTGAAGGGAGATAAGGATGGGGCTGTTTTATAGGATTTGGGTAGGTAAAGGAAAATTACAGTCAAAGGGGGGTTGTTCTGTGGTGGGTAGGAGTGGGGGTCACAAGGTGCTCAGTGGGGGAGCTTTTTGAGCCAGGATGAGCCAGGAAAAGGACTTTCACAAGGTAATGTCATCACTTAAGACAAGGACCGGCCATTTTCACTTCTTTTGTGGTGGAACCTCATCAGTTAAGGCGGGGCAGGGCAGTTTCACTTCTTCTGTGATTGTTCAGTTACTTCAGGCCATCTGGCCAGACATGCAAGTCACAGGGGATGTGATGGCTTGGCTTGGGCTCAGAGGCCTGACAGAGACAATGAATCCATGAGGATTCAGAGAAGGACGTAACTGTCAATGTTTGAGATAGGAAAAAAGCAAACGTTTTTCCTTCTGCGTTCAGACGTTACAAGCTTCAGCATAGATTACCTTTGGTCACCAGAATGTTTGTGGTTCCCCCTACGTACCTCACACCAAGCAAGCCATTCTCCAGCAGATACCAGATGGGTATCCCATAATTCATTTCTCACTATTTACCTGGAGGTGGTGTCAGATCCCACAAGTTAAGGGCTCAGTCCCACAGGACTGCTACTTCAGATCCAATCACAAGCTTCAGGTTGTGACTTGTGCTTCTGACCAACCAGCTATAAATTGTGGTTCTATTACCCTCTCCTCTGATTTCATTAATTTGCTAAAGAGGCTCACAGAACTTAGGGAAAAATTTGTTTGCTGATTTGTTATAAAGGGTATTACAAAGGATACAGATGAGCAGCCAGATGGAAGAGACGCATAGTACAAGGTTTGGTAGGGGGCACGGAGCTTCGATGCCCTCTCTAGGTGTACCATCCTCCAGGAACTTTCATGTGTTCAGTCTTGAAGCTCTCTGAACCTAGTCCTTTTGGAATTTTATGGAAGCTTTTTTAGGTAGTTGTGATTGTTTACATCGTTGTTCATTGTTGATCAACTCAGCCCCTCTCATCTCCTTTCCATGTGATTACAAAGGTTCAACCCTTCAGTCACATAGTTGACACCTCTGGCAACCAGCCCCCATGGGGAGGCTATCCAGGAGCACAATAAAGTCGCATTAGAACAAACAATGCTCCTATCACTGGGAAGTTACGAAAGTCTTATGAGCTCTGTGTCAGGAACTAAGTTCAAAGACCAATATTACAACAAAAGATTCTTCTAGCACCTCAGTCTACAAGAATTTTAGGATCTCTGTCTCAGGAAATAGGTCAGAGACCAAATATATGTATTTCCCATTATGTCACAATAACATAAACTAAAAGCAATGTATTTGGGTGAAATTTATAACATGTCATCAGAGAACAGTGAAAAGATTTATATGATCCTGATTGCATCACCTGAAATCTCACAACAATAAATTAAAAACAAATATTCTATGTTTCCACTTGACAGACTACCTCAATGGGCCTGTATGCTACAAAACACCTAGACCATAGTTAAACCTAGGTTTCAATGTACTGCTAGGCTTGGAGCAAGTAAGGAAAATCTCCATTGCTCCATGTCTGCAAACACCATCTTAAAATACAACAAACCTTGAACTTAAACCAATGTAGGAAGTGCTGAGCAAGGAACAGATGAGGAAAATCAAAATTGTTCTAACTGCAAATACCCATATATTGCTGCATCTAAGAATCAGCCTTGAGCAAGCTAGCTGTAAGCCAGAAAGTAAGAAATCTGAACCCAAGATTCCTGCATGAACTCAGGACTTGGAAGAAGATCAAATGTCCCTTGGTTGGTAGCTTTCTTTGGCTTCCAACAAAAGCAGTAGTAAATCTTCTTTGTAGGAAAGCATGTCCTGTTTAGGCCTACAGGAATCCCACAGGTGAAGATAAGAAAAGGATCCCACAATTAAAGATGACAAAAATACACATGAAAACCAGCCAATATAAATCAGAGATATCAGAAAGAAAACAGATTTCAACTTCTAAGATTTTCAGGTATTGGAATTATCAGAGAATATAAAATTACTATGTATCAATGTTTGAAAGAGTAGGCCAGGTGTGGTGGCTCACGCCTGTAATCCCAGCACTTTGGGAGGCCGAGGTGGGTGGATCACAAGGTCAGGAGATTGAGACCATCCTGGCTAACACAGTGAAACCTCGTCTCTACTAAAAATGCAAAAATTAGTCAGGTGTGGTCGCACATGCCTGTAATCCCAGCTACTCAGTAGGCTGAGGCAGGAGGATCGCTTGAACCCAAGAGGTGGAGCTTATAGTGAGCTGAGATCATGCCACTGCACTCCAGCCTGGGTGACAGAGCAAGACTCCATCTCAAAAATAAAATAAAATAAAATAAAATAAAATAAATGAACATTTGAAGTAGTAAAAAGCAATTATTTAAAATACGACCATACAATAAAAGACCATAATAACTGATTAGGAATAATTTACAAAGAACTTGTTAGAACTTCTTGAAAGACAGGATTGGTAGAATAAACCCTGAACTGGTTAGGTAAAATAGCATTATAGACACAGCTGAAGTTGGAGGAGGATAGAAAGGAAGACATTACCCCAGAATTCAGCACAGAGAGAGAAGGAAATGGACAATATGGGAGAGAAGTGAAGAGATAGAAAGGATAAGCTGAAAAGTTTGTTTGATGTTTAATCAGAGTCCAAGAAAAAGAGCAAATAAAAGAGGTACAACATTTGATGAGATAACAGCTATTTTCTAAAACTGATGAATGATGTTAATTTGCAAATATAGTAAGTTCAAATAAGATGAATAAAATGTGAATCCACACATAGATATATTGTAGGGAAATTATTGATACAAACCACAAAGATAAGGTCTTAGAAGCATTCAGAGAGCAAAGACAGACCCGCCTGCAAAGGAACCGCAAGTAATACTGACAGCAGGCTGTTCAATGGCAGCAATGGAGGAAAGTAGATCTGGAATAATATCTTCAAAGCCCTGAGACAAAACAACTGTCATGCTGAAATTGTTTTCCTTTTAATAATAGGAAAAAATAAACACATTTCCACAGAAAGAAGTCTTTACTAAGGAAACTTGAAGAGGTTGCACTTACAAAAGAAAAGTAATCCCAGAAGGCTGATATAGATGGAATGGTTGGTTAAATAAACTGGTAAAAATGTGAGTGAGTTTAAACATTGTCCGTATAATATGATATTATGATAATGTTCTAACTTGTGTAATATTTTGGAGAAAAAGAAAATACTAGACAATAAGAGCAGGTAGCTAATCAAATGCAGAATCCTTACCTCCTAAGCTACTCTATAATCTGGCCATTTGTCTTCTCTCTTTCTCTCCCTCCCTTTCTATTTCTCTCTTTTTTCCTCATCAATCTTAATAAAGGATTGTTAATTTTATTACATCAAAGAAAACCATTGCCTTTACCAATCTTTTATTTAATATTTTGTTCTTCAAAAGACATGTAAAGTGAGAGAGAAGTTACAAACTGAAAAGTTTTTGTTTTTGTTTTTTTGCTAACATAGGATTAAGAAGTTGTGAGTAGAATATATAAAAAAGCTACTACAAAACATCAAGAAAAGATAACCTCATGGAAAATGGGCAAAGTTTACTAAGAAAAGGAAAAACATGAACAGTTGTACAACCTTATTTGTACTTGGGGAAATGCAAAATGAGACATCAATTCGGTATCTTTTGTACTCACTAGATTAGAACAAATTAAGAAGTCAAAGTACAAAGTGTTGGAATGAACTGCAATACATTGCTTTAGGGAATGTAAATTCTCCATCATTTAGGAGTATACTTTGGCATTTTCTTGTGAAGTAAAACATTGGCCTACTCTATGACTCAGAAAATCCTCTCCTGTGTGTATACACTGCAGATATTCCTGCACATGTGCTGCAGTTGACATAAATATTTATAAAAACATTGTTTATAATAGCAAGAAAATGGAAATAACCAAAATAAAATGTCCATCATTAGGAGAGTGAATCAGCAAGTTGTAGAATATTCAATGGATTACATAACAAAGAGAATGAATGGGATACAACTGCATGCACTAATCTAGAGATGAACATCAGGATCAAAATATTGGATAATAATAAGTAAATTATGGTATTGTTACTGAGAAGTGTGAGTGTCCTTGGGTCTAGTCTTCTTGGAGGAAAGAATTCAGCCAAGAGACAAATTGTAAACTAAGCAAAAGGTTTATTCATTATTATATTCCAGGTTATTCTAAAGGTTATTTATTATTGTACTCCAGCCTGGGTGACAGAGCAAGACCCTGTCTCAAAAAAAAAAAAAAAAAAGACACTCCCAGAGAGGAGTGGGCTGACAATAGCAGCCAGGGTTAAGTAGTAGCAGAGTTTATTTATAGAGACGGTACACTCTGAAAGGCAAGGCAGAACATACTGCTCAAAAGAGAATTAGCCAATAGCCTCGAGAGTTCTGTGTTGTGGATTTTTATGTCACACTCTTTCTTTAAATTCCTGTCTCTTGTCTTAAGGCTCTGCTTTTGTCTAGTTTCCAGCTTCTGTCTTAAGTCTCTGCCATGTCCCCACCTAGTTCCTGCCCCTGTTTGTAGGAATCTTCCTTCTTGCCCTTGATGATGTGTATATGTGGGCCCAGTGATCAATAGGAATCCTCCCTAATGGAGGCAATGCTCATTATCGCCACCCCAGGAAGGTCATATAGCAGTTAAATCTGTACTTACTGGGCCTGCATATCTCTTAGGAATCTCCTCTTTGCCCTTCTTTCCCATTTTATCAGGATGTAGCTGGCCACATTCTGACAGATTAACTGCAGAGTCAGCAATTACTGGGTGTCTTAAGGGTGCTTTGGGGCATTCCTTTCTGCACAGGCGTTTTCCCTCCTCTCTGCTCATATCCAGCATGAATGTTTTGGGTCGGCTCTGGGGTGTGAGATTTTCCAGAGCTTCCTCCTCCAGGGGCTCCCTGTCCTGCTCATGTCTGGCTATTTGCCTACTCTAACAGTATGATGTTATTTATGTTATGATAACATTTTGAATTTTGATAAAAACAAAACTACTTTTCTGGTTTATATATATAAGGTAGCACAACATATTCTAAGATAAATTTAAAAGGAAAGAGATTTAAACAAAATGTAAGGTAGTGTGTGATAGTGATTAATGGAGTGGGAGGCCTGGAGGACAGAATAGGAATAGAATACAGTAAGTGGAGTTCAGGGATGGCTTGACTTTCAGAAGCAGAGGGTTTCGGAATCTGGTTGCCCTTTAACTATGAAAGTGAGGTTTCTGGAATTGATTGACTTTCAGAAGGAGGGAGTGTCACTTATTAGCTGGCTTTCAGAACCTTATGTACTCATACAAAGCTGTCATTGATCAATTTGTATAGGTTTAAAACCAGTTTCTTGTGATGATAGCTGCAGTCTTTTCCTTGGAGGACAGGGACCTTTTATTCTCACTTATGAAGTGAGTCTTATTATTTCCATTTTAAAGATGAGATGGTGAACTAACTTGCTCAAGAGTTGCCAGCTACAAAGTGGTAGAGCTAGGATTTGAACCTCAAAATCTTGGCTCCACAGTCTTCTGTCAACATAAGGTAGCTATAGCTGAAGTAGTGCTTGTCATATTCCCTGCTGTCAGATTATGATGAGATAATTTTTATGGGAAGTCTTCGAGTTGTTTTCCTAGCTCCTGATGCTCTTCCCCACTTATTGATCTTGGCTAAATGGCACCAGTTGTGCAAACAGAAATCTGAGATTATCCTTGACATTTCTCAAGATTTCACCCTATCTCTTCTAATCAACTAGGGTCCTAAACAATTTAATAGCCTGACCATTTATCTCCATCTGCACATTGTTGCCTGAATAAAATTTCAGAAAAGGCAAATCTGAACCTGTCACTTTTGACCATCTTAAAAGTATTCTGCTATATTCAATTAGCCTTAGGGTAAGAATCAAATCCTTTCCCTACCTCTCCATCTTATCTTATACCACTCTCCAACTCTGACCGGGGCTGCTGACCTTTGTTTTTTTCTTGTTTCTTTTTTTCTTTTTTTGTTTCTTCCAGTCACAAAGACCTTCTCTTGTACTGTTTGATTTGAAGTTCAAGCCACTAGACTGTGTTACCAACTACCCTTTCTTGTTATGGTCATCTACAAACCCTTAGGTCATGCCTCCTCCTAAATTCTTAAAGATTTTTTCTTCTGATCAGCTCTCTCTCTTTCCTTGAAACTACTCTGGCCACATTTCTTGATGATTGAAATATTTATATAGACAATTTACCTAATATCCTGATCAATTTCTTGTACTCTCCTTCAGTGCTCTTGTTCTCTAACCTACCTAATCTGACTACTACCGTAGACATACTTGAGGCACATGGTTCTCAAATTTTAGCACCCATCAGAATCACCTGGAAAGCTTTTTCAAATACAAATTGCTGAGCCCCACTCCTAGAGGTGTCACTCAGTAAATCTGGGGTATGGTCAGAGTTTTGATTTACATTACAACCTCACTCCAAAACAGGGAAATGGATTTGCAACACATTTTAAGGTTCTGTTTGGAATGATGTGATACAACATGCAGTCCAAGTCACATGTATTAAATTCATTTGGGGGACACCACAAAGAGACTGAAAGTCATTGTCCATCGTGGCCCAAGCTGATGAAGATCAAGAGGCACATGCGCCCATCCATTGAGAAAGATGTGCTATACTTCCTGAGACCTCATGAATAGTTCTAACGAAAAGTCCTATTTTAAAAGATCTGTGAGGCATAGGCACGACTTGTGATCAAATTGGTCCTCACAATGGCAAAAGTCTCTGGAGCAGTAATAGGAGAGTAAGGAGCTATGGGGATGCAAACATTTCTGAATGATTTTCCCAGGTAATGCTGGGAGTTAATAATGACAACTGTGGTTTATTAGAAATCTATATGCAAACCATGCAATAGGATGCAAGTAGGCATCATAATGGATGCAGAGTACTTACATAGTATAGAGCAATTAATGATTCAAATAAGTGATAGATATTACTGCCTTTATTGTTAATATTATTATTACATTTAATGTTAGTCCTTATTATTCCTTAAGAGGTAGTTATTATTGAGATTTTATAGAGGGGTGAACTAAGACTTAAATTAAGTTCTGGGACCATACAGCTTGCAAGTATCAAGGCCTAGAGATGTATCAAATACTAAAACACATGCTACTCCTTCTACTTCATGCTATTTCCTCCTTTGCAATGGAAGAGGAGCTTGACATCAAGCTATAACTCTTAGTTTTTTCTGAAGAACTGTCAGATTACTTCTCTGGCTATGATTATGCAGTGGATTCAGTTTTGAACTTAGAACAGAAACACATGTTTATCCTTATCAAGCATTTATTGTTATTGGCCCTATAATCTTGTCTATTTACATACATTTGAAACCCAAGAATTTCATTCAGTGTATTAAACTTGTAATGTGCACACATTTGACAAGCGTGACTGATTTCAGACGTTTTTGTAGTTTTTGATTAAAACATATTTAAAGGGGGAAGGGCAGCCAAAAAAGGGAAGGAAGCAGACAGAGCCTTATGGCAGACTGTGAGAGATTCCTTCTTTCTTTAATCTATTCAATTTTATATCATTCATGAATGGAAGTTCTTTGTCGTGGGTGGACTTGGTGTACATTTACTATCCTAATCTCACTGTAATCTATCCCACATTTGTCCCATCTTGTTCATTCATTTATCAAGAAATATTTTGGCAGACTCTTTACCAAAACCTACACATTCCACAATTATGGAATTTTATCAATCTGCAAGACTCATAAGCTTATTTAAGATTCTGCTGATTTTAAATCAAGTTTTAAAGCAAATGTGCTTTGCTTTTGTTGAAGCCGTAATGACTTTAGTTGTCACTGCTTTCTTTATGAATCATTCTTGTTGTTTGTCTGAGAAAAGTAATACATCCATTTTTTTTCCATTTAAAGATTCTAAAATGATTTCAACTTTTAAACTAACTTTTGTTTAAAGGTTTAGTCTATCTGGGGAGGTGAAGAGTCCTAGGAGCCTAACAAGCAAGTTATGAAGCAAACCTTCACTGTTACCTTTAGAATCTGGGCACTTGTAACAATTTTGTAATCAAATGCCTTCAAGATGAATGTACAGATGTGCTGCAAATAGAAAAGATATTTTTACACAATTTAGATAAATAATAGTTTTGGTGTGGGTGGATTGTTCTAAGAATGTACAGAAAGTTAATGCATTACTCATTCCTTTGCATCTTGTCCTTCCATAGGGAAGAGAGTTTGTTTAAACAGAGACCAGAGCCTGCATATTCCATACATAATTTTCCCCTATCTCATAGATAGTTAAAAGGAACCACCCTGGAGAGATGCATGAAAGGATGCATTTAATTTGGGAAGAAAAAAAACAACCTGTATTTGTCCCTTTTAATTATTATATGAAGAACCAGATTTCTCTAAGGGTCCTCTTTCTAGTCTATATTTATAGAACAGCATCTTAAAATGGCAGTTTCCCAGAAGAATGAGAATTTCTAAAACATGCCATACTTTATATCAAAAAATAGATTTTTAAAAAGTACATTATATTTAATAATGTTTGAGCAGTTAGGGATCTTTCTCTGTAGAGTAGCAAACACTGAGGGGCTCTGTGGGCTAATTTTGGCCCTTGGCCAAAGTTACTTGGGAGTCCTCAAGTCTGTGTGTGTGTGTAGGTTTGTGTTAATTCATCCCAGTTGTCTTTTGCTAGTTCGTAACAGTCCTTACCCCCACAACCTGCTGTATTCATTTACTTTCTCGAAAGGGCCTCTGCAAGCATTTGGATTGGTGACTCATGGGACAAAAGAAAGATAGGTGGTCTCGGGGGATGGGGTAAGAAATTTAGATGAGATGATGCTTCCTCTCTGGAATTGCTACAAAACTCTGTAGGTACTTAGGATTGACCGTTTTTGTTGTTGTTTTAAACAAAAAGTGATTGTTTGACTATTTTATATTTGCTTAACACCTATGTATGTAAATAGAACTACCAAGTATTTTGGTTGAATATGGACACAACTGAGTAATGGATGCATTTGTTTTCAAGTGTGATGATAAGAGACTATTATAGAGCATAGTTTTAGCGACGTGAGTGGTAAAATTATTGGCTATCAGGAGTTTTACATTTTTGAGTTTGACAAGTTATCAATGGATATAGGTATGCATGTTTTTATACCTCTTGATCTATGTATTTAAGCGTTCAGATGACCTGTGTTTGAAAGTTATTGTGGAACTCTAACTCTGAAATGATTGTGTGTGTTTGTGGCATAGATTTTCTTTTCTTTTTTGAGACAGGCTTTCACTCCGTTGCCTAGGTTGGAGTGCAGTCACAGCTCACTGCAGCCTCGACGTCCCCAGGCTCAGGTGATCCTCTCAGCTCAGCCTCCCCAGTGGCTGGGACTACAGGCACCTAACACCACACCAGGCTAATTTTTTTTTTTTTTTTTTTTTTTTTTTTTGAGACAGAGTCTTGCTCTGTCGCCCAGGCTGGAGTGCAGTGGCACGATCTCTGCTCAATGCAAGCTCTGCCTCCCAGGTTCACGCCATTCCCCTGCCTCAGCCTCCTGAGTAGCTGGAACTACAGGCTCTCGCCACCACGCCAAGCAATTTTTGTATTTTTTTTTTAGAGATGGGGTTTCACTGTGTTAGCTAGGATGGTCTCAATCTCCTGACCTCGTGATTCGCCCGCCTCAGCCTCCCAAAGTGCTGGGATTACAGGCGTGAGCCACCATGCCTGGCCTCACACCAGGCTAATTTTTTTATATTTTTGGTAGAAATGGGGCTTTGCCATGTTGCCTAGCCTAGTCTTAAACTCCTGGGTTCAAACGATCCCTCCTAAAATGCTGGGATTATAGGCGTGAGCCACCATAGCCAGCTTGTGGCATAGATTTTATATCAAGGTTTAAAAAAAGAAAAAACACACATTTGTTTTGCTCAAACAAAAACCAAGGTTCTGCTCTTTTTTGTAGTTACATTTTTAACTCATGTGGTGCCATTTTTAAAGGAATTACTAATTTTGTGGAGTAGTCTGATTATCCAAAGGCAGGCTGGGATAGTACAAAGTGCTTTGAAGTCAAACTTTTGGCCCACTGTGTGAACTGTGTGAACTTGGACAAATCACATGACTTCTCTGAGACTGTTTTCTGTATGCTAAACATGACCAGTAACCTTCTCTCCTGGGATTTTATGATTAAATGAGATAATGTATGCAATGTCTATAATAAAGAAGCAAGTTATGATCTATATAACATTGACTAAGCACTATCCTCCCACTTTCTCCATCTCATTGCCAATATCTTAGCCAAAGTAACCATTTGTGTCTCATTTGGACAAGTGTCATATTCACTTAACTGTCTCTCCCTACTTCCCATTGCCTTTTTCTCCATATGGCATGCTGCTAGAATGATGTATTTAAGAAGCAAACATGATCTGATCAGTGCATGCTAAACTCTTCCAAGGCTTTCCATTGCTCTGAGAATATGGTCTAAGAAGTTTCTGCATGGTGTGGCTCCTGCTACCACTCAGCCACTTCAGAGTCATGTTCCCCATAGATCTCATCATTCAAGCCATCCACCTTTCCCGTGATTTCTTGCATGTGCCCTGCTCTGCTACACCATCCTCTTTCCCTTGGGACCCCTCCTTACTCAGACCAGTCTTTCTGCTCACGGATGTTTATTCTGTACCTAGTTGGTTGATACCTACTCTTCTTTTAGATTTCTACTCCTTTATTGCCCTTCCAGCTCCTTCCCCATTTTCCTGACCTCCCATTGCCTAGCCAGGTCTGATTCCTCCCTCCCATAGGGCCATAGTCTTCTACAAAACACTTAGCAAAGTTATAATTTATTTGTGATCATTTAATCAGTGTTTATCTTATTTTCTAGAATAAAAGCATCATGATATTAAGGGCTAGGTCTGTATTTCTAACACCTGGTAGATGACCCTCCATCAATATTTGCTGGATGAATTAACTTTTGAATGTCAGGGACCCCTTAAGCTTTTCACATTGGCCCCTTATAATGACACTGTGAGGCAGATGTTATGATCCCTCTCTTATAGAAGATTATAGAAGAGAAAAATGAGGTTCATGGCATTTTAGAAGGATTTTGCTCAAGATTACACAGCACATAGAGTGTGGTACTATGATTTGCATGCAGGTTGCTCTGCAGCTGAATCTTGTACCCTTAGCCACTGGCCTTTGCTAACTCCTAAAGAGTAGTGAGTGCTCAGAATGTGGTTGCTCTGGTTACAATAAGAAATGGTCTCGGCCGGGCACAGTGGCTCATGCCTGTAATCCTAGCACTTTGGGAAGCTGAGGCAGGCAGATCATGAGGTCGAGAGATCAAGACCATCCTCGCCAACATGGTGAAACCCCTTCTCTACTAAAAATACAATAATTAGCTCAGCATGGTGGCACATGCCTGTAGTCCCAGCTACTCAGGAGGCTGAGGCAGGAGAATTGCTTGAACCCTGGAGGCAGAGGTTGCTGTAAGCCAAGATTGTACACTGTACTCCAACCTAGTGACAGAGCAAAACTTTGTCTCAAAAAAAAAAAAAAAGAAAGAAAGAAAAGAAAAACAAATGGGTCTCATCTCATCTAGCGCTGTCTGTTTTGTGTATTATCAAAGTACCTGGACTTTATGGAATCCTCTGTACTTCATTGTCAATCATTTATTGGTGCTAAAAAGGGTCAGACACTGTGCTATTGCAGGGAAGCCCATGTTTTGGAGTAAAATGCACAAATAATTTATCTTGCCTTGCAAACACATTTTTTTTTTTTGTCATTGCAATGTGCACAAAGGGCCATGAGGACCTGCAAGAAAGCCTGCCTTATTCTGACCAGGAGTGGGGAGCTGATGAGAGGCTTCACAGAGCAGGTGATGTTTAGAGAGGAATGTCTGCCATTTCCTAGAAGCCTGTGAGGCTCTGAAAACCAGGAATCAAGTTTCCCTTGTGAACTCAGTTCTCAACTGTGCAGGGATAGGGTTCCCAGGTATGCCTCTACGTGTAGAGGCTCTATTATTCCCTGGATATACATTGATATGCATGTACAATGCTGGAACCACCAGCCCCCAGGTCCTCTTCCCAAGTTTGCATGTTTTTTGACCCATGTCACATTTTAAGTTTTTTCAGTTGACATGTTTTTAGGCAGAGTTCCCAAAACATCCATCACTTTGCCACAGTTCCCTGTCATTCCATATTGTCTTGCACTGACATGATTCACTTATTGATATTACCTGTCGGGTCCCTATGGCCTTTGAGTTTGCAGACAGTGTATGCAGAGTACCAGGAGAAAATACTTCTTGAAATGGGAAGCCAGCCAAATGTTGTGGAAAGAGAACTGAACTATCATTTGGAGTCCTGAATTTGCTCTTGACCTGGCAGGGACCTGTGACCATGGATGCTTTTTTAATCTTCTGTTGCCTGATGGATCTGTTAGGAATAGTAATCCCTGCTTTGTCTCCATCATGGGCTTATTGTGTAAACTAAATGAGATAATGGGCATGAGAAAATTTTGTAAACAGAGAAATGGCATCCAAATATAAGGGACTATAATTAAGAATGAGTTTGACTTCAGACAGTGAGCAAGCAGGCCATGAATAGCCTGCCCTATGATTTCTGACACTTGCCACAGGAGGAAAGGACTAATTAAGAGTGCAAGAGTTACAGAGTCATGACACACAGGCACAAAGGGAGAAGGTCTCCTGCTTCCAATCTCCAGCATGGAGGAGTAGGAGAAACGAGATAACATTAGTTGCAGCAGAGTAACAGGGATATACAACAATTACCCAGATAATCACATTACATTGTATTGCATTGGTTTGCAGCAATATGTTATGGCATCAATTATAAAGTGGAACATTAAACACTCTAGTTTTAAACCACTTAATAGTATTAAGAAAACGTCATTCAATAGTGAATTGTATTTATTTTTCAACATACAAAAGGGAGGAAGTGTTTTTCTAGCCTTAATTTATAACTGGAAGTTTATTGATAAGGCATTTTATTTCATAGGGCTTAATTTTATGCATAGTAGTAGTTGCAGTTGTCTGGTGATGATTTATGCATTTGTAATTATTTCTAACCTCTGTTTAAAATTCTCCCTTAACTTTCCACATTTGATGACTTTCCAAATACAAATGCTGGCTTAGAGTCAGCCCAGTTTTTCAGCCATGAAAGCCAGAGAGGAACCAAAAAGATGGGTGATGCACATATCAGCCACCTGCCCTCCCCAGGCTGCCACCTCTGAACTGTGATAATAATGTACCATTAACCTCTGTCTCTTCAAGTCAAAAGACTTCCAGAGTGCAAAAGGCCCCTGATGCTACATTTTCATAGAATATGGTGCATTTTCTTTGTGATTCACCATGAGATGCTATCATAGCTTATGGAGAAATATTATTAACTTTAATTTACTGAAATTGAGTGCTCTATGAAACATTGAATCCAGCTGCTTTCTCCTAACTAGTAAACACATTTATTAAAACAAAAAGATTAGTAATTTATTGTGCCCTACCTGACTGATTCACATAAACCATGAAAATAACATTTTCACAACCTAGGACTCGATATTTTATTTTATTTCTGTTTGTTTGTACTGCTCTGAGACCTATGCTAAGAGACTAATAGCACTATCAGACTTCTCAGATCCAACATCATAAAACAATTTGTCTTGGAGTCATTTACTTTGTGGAAGAAAACATATACTTGACTCTTTGTTGTAAATCAGAATATTACCCAGCATGTTGTCATAGCTGAGGGTTTTCTCTCTAGTACATAGTGATGGGTAAGTTGAAAAGGACTGGTTCTTGGGATTCTTTCTTTTATGGAAAGAATTGTACTTTTATTTTCCTCATAGATTCCTGGGCATGCCCCTGGCGTAGGCTGGATCCTTCTGTGTTCTTGTAACCTTGACAATATTTCTGAGAACACATTTATTCTGTTCTGTGTAACTTCTCTTTTATAGGGATCTCTCCTTCTCCAAAGTGAATTACTCAGGAGCTGACTCTCAATTTGTTAATGTTTATGGCCCTGTTATGAGTAGAGTATTAGATAGGTAGTGGGCATGCAATTGATTGTGGTTAAATACATGAATGGTTTTTGTCTTCTGTCATTTTCCTCTTCAGAGTCATAAGGAAAGAAATCGATAGAACTTTGGTGATTTAAAGTTAGGAATAACTTTTATCACCTTGCTGGTATTGGTATCTTGTCATTTGTTAAATTAAAAAGTATATATATAATGGATAAGAATGATGAGGCTCTGGAGTTAGCCAGACATGGGGTCAGGTGTTCCCTCTCTGTGCTTACCAGCTGCATGACCTTGTGAACTTAACTGCCTCAGTTTTCTGATCTGTACAAGGGTGTAGCATAATAGAGAAAGCTGATCTCACTTCTGTACAGCACCACTGGTCAATCTTTGATCAACATGCAGAAGTGTCAGTGGGTTAAGGAACTATTCAGAGAAATGCAGTGGATTATCCATAGGGTACTGATTATCCATAGGGTACTGATTATCCATAGGGTGCAACTTTCACATGTGAAAGTTAGTTGGAAATCTAGAGATCGAGAAAGTTTAAGCTGTTTCTTTTCTGAGACTTATTTCCTTATAAAATCTTTCTGCCTTGTTGCTAGATAGCAGCCTTTTAAAATTCCATCAGTTGATCTTTCTTCCTCTTCCCATCACATCCCCCAAATTGTTGATATCTTGGCCATGAAAAGAGACCTTCTGTGAATATCACACAAAGCCTGGTTACTTTCAAGCACCATCCCTAGAGTTGTTACAGGGATTCACTGAGATTATGTTTACAAAGTGTTCAGCACAGTCCCTAGCACACAGTGAACCATTTAATAAACATTAGCTGTTGTTTTTATCATTGTTGCCCAGGCACAGTTGCAATTGCATGTGGCTAGAATTGATATAAAAACATTACTGGTTTCTGAGAAATGCAAGGTGTTTTGCAGGTATGGCTCATGAATATTAAACACTTCTCTGAGAAGCTGTCCAAGGAATGACAATGACCTGCACCACAAACAGTGAGTCTGAAAGCTTACATTGAAATCGGCATGAATAGTACATACTGGTGTGTGGGTGATGTCAACTATAGCAGTGACATGAGTTTGGCATCAAACTACCCCTCCTCGGAGCGCCTTAGACTTTGATTTTGTCTCAGGCTCCTGGGATAAATGCCAAGGTTGGGTGTGTGTCTGTATCAGGTATTCATGGTAAGCAGTGGGTGATACCAGTCTATCAGTCTTGGACCACAGGCCGACTCTATGCTGGAAGAGGCTATAGCTACCACTTGGCTCATCAGTGGAGCTTCTGTCTTGGCATTGTATATTCTGTTTCAATTTCTGAGGAGGGTGGTGGAAAACATGCTGGTCTTGGAAACTTGCATTAAATTTAAATTACAAGAGATAGAGTTCATAGAATAATAGAAGGCCTAGAGCTGGCAGGGACCTCAAGTCTTAATCTATAGTAACAATGAGCCAGTATTTATTGAATAGGTACTACATGGCAGGTACTTCACTAAGTGATTTTCATATATTCTAATTCTAATATAATTCTTGCTATAGCCCTGCAAATTAAGCAATATTTTACCTATCCTTGTATGCAACAGGTACAGGCTAAATGTTTTGCACATGTAAAACCTCATTTAATCTTTATAACTTTCAGTGGGGCGGGTGATATTTTCTTTGGAAATGGAAAGACAGAACATTGGAGAACCAAATGCCTGTTTAGCCATAAATATTTACTAAGTGACAGAGCAGGATGATCAACCCAAGGGTCTCTGACAGCAAAACATAGACACCCAACTACTGTACTCTTCTGCCTTACCTGTTGCTTACTGTGGTTGAGGCCAAGAACTGAAAGGGACATGCCCCGGATTGTACAGGATGTTGAGTGGGTCCTCTTCAGGATCAGAGTTCCTTCCATGCTCTCAAACTCTCTGTGTGAACTTGCATGGCTTCCAGGGTTCTTAATAGTCCTTGATATGGTTTGGCTGTGTCTCCACTCAAATCTCATCTTGAATTCCCAGATGTTGTGGGAGGGGCCCTGTGGAAGGTAATTGAATCATGTGAGCAGGTCTTTCCCATGCTGTTCTTGTGATAGTGAATAAGTCCCATGAGATTTGATGGTTCTATAATGGGTAGTTTCCCTGCACAAGCTCTCCCTTTGCCTGCCACCATCTGTGTAAGAGGTGACTTGCTCCTCCTTGCCCTCTGCCATGATTGTGAGGCTTCCCCAGCCACACGGAACTGTGAGTTCTCCATTAAACCTCTTTCCTGTGTAAATTGCCCAGTCTCTGATATGTCTTTATCAGCAGCATGAAAACAGACTAATATAGTCCTCCTCTGGTGTTGTGAGTCATTCTCCTTAGTGGGTACCTTGAATTGAAGTTTCCCATGTTTAGAACATGGGAAAAAAGGAAACAAAACAAACAAACACAAAATAATAAAGTTTTCTATGTTTGGTTTTACTCTGAGTTATGAGCAGAACCAGGCTGTAACAGCCACGGCAAAGTGATTTTCCTGATTGGTGTCAGCTCTGCAGATACCATTTGTATCTGTGTAAGCAGAGCTCTGCTTATCACTGTCCTCACTAAACTATTGGGAAGGGAAGGACAGTCTCTGTTTTCAAGTTATTGATGATTGAAGTCATCAATACTTTTATAACATTACACAAGTGAAATTTGCAAAAAGATAATTTGCAAGTGTAGTTTCACATTTCATGTGGCCTAGACCAGGGTTATGGACCAGTTCTGGTCCATGGCCTGTTAGCAACCAGGCTGCACAGCAGCAGGTAGGTGATAAGCCAGCAAACATTACTGCCTGAGCTCCGCCTCCTGTCAGATCAATAGTGGCATTTGATTCTCACAGGCGCACAGACTGTATTGTGAACTGCGCATGTGAGGGATCTAGGTTGTGCACTCCTTATGAGGATCTACTGCCTGAAGATCTGAAGTACAACAGTTTCATCCCCAAATCACCACCCCAGCCCAGCCCAGTCCATGGAAAAATTGTCTTCCACAAAACTGGTCTTTGGTGCAAAAGGTTGGGGACCACTGGCCTAGACTGATTGACTGTGGCTCTTTTTTCTTCTATATGGATATGACAATTCTGAAAGGCTAACTACCTCCTATTTTATGCCTTTCTTGTCCTCAGGGAAGTTGGTGGTCAGTTTACCATGATATTTGGTCATGAGGTTGGTGTATTATTCTGTGATCAAAAAGCTTTTCGAGTTATTTTTATTTTTATTTTTTAAATTTGTTTTAGAGTCAAGATTGTGCTATATTGCCTAGGGTGATCTCAAACTCCTGGGCTCAAGTGATCCTCCTGCCTTGGCCTCTCAAAGCACTAGGATTATAGGCATGAGCCACTACACCCGGCCCAACTTTTCAAGATTTGATGAAGCTTCCAATTTGTCTCAAACCCTGTTGTAATAAATTTTTATTATAATATTTAGAAATTAGCCTTGGTTGAGCAAATGTTTTCAGTATCATAGCTAAGGGGCTGAAATTAATATTTCAGTTATGTAAAATGTAGAACATTATGGTGTTACAAGTGAATTTCATGCACCATCCCCTTCTCTCTCTCTCACCAGCTTTTTTCTCTATATTGCTTATTCATTGCATTCCTGTTTTTATTTTCTCTTTCTGAAATGTAACATTCTACATAGGTGATATTAATGCAGAATAACCATTTATATTTATTATTTAAGACTTTTTTGAAAAACTGTTTCTGAGATCACAAGCAATGACACTGTGCTTGAAATCCCAGAAACATCTTTAAATATGCACATTCTGCTGCTCAGGGCTCGTGTACAAGATAGCACATGGGCAAGGACGTGTTATCTTCTTTGAATCCGTAAGTTAGCAACGTGCATATTTCACTGTAAAGAGTAATCATGGTGAGATGTTCGCCGTCAGGAAGTAAATGACCAAATTTATTTTTGATTAGTAAAGTGCCACATTTTGAGACATCTTTCCTTTCTTTTCTTCCTCTCCATCCAGTGGACAGGTTATCTTGTTTCAACTCTTAGCTCTGTATTGACCTCCAAATCTTAGTTACTATCACATACTTCTCAACTGTTATCAAATTCATTAGGTTGAACAGCTTTCAAGCCATTAACTCTGCTGCCAGGAGGCAAGAGATATTTTCCACGAAGTAACTTATGTCACATTTCTGCACATACATTTCATCAGGTTAGCTTATGTCAAAGCAACTTCCAGGAACAGATCCACAAGCAGATTTTATTATCCTCACCATCATCATAATAATTTTTGAGATGTTTATCTCACCATTGTTATCATCATCACTCTCTCCATCACCCTCTGCATCATACCATCAACACCCTCTCCATCATCATCTCTATCACCTTCTCCATCATCCTCAGCATCACCTTCTCCATCGCCTTATCCATCATCCTCACCATCATCCTCTCCATCATCCTCACCAACACCCTCTCTATCATCATCTCCATCACCCTCATCTACACCCTCTCCATCACCCTTTCCATCATCCTGTCTGTCACCATCTCCATCATCATCTCCATCACCATCTCCATCATCCTCACCATCATCCTGTCTGTCACCATCTCCATCATCATCTCCATCACCATCTCCATCATCCTCCCCATCACCCTCCCCATCACCTTCTCCATCATCCTCTCCACCATCATCTCCATCATCATCTCCATCATCCTCACTATTGTCCTAACCATTATTGTCATATCTGCCAATTTTTGAGCCCTGACTATATGCCAAAAAAGTGTGCTAAGTACATTTCCTAACTATTTCATGTTATTCTGTAAGGTAAGTATTGTTATCTCTTCTTTACAAATATACACTTGAATCTCAAGAAAGTAAAATTATGTTTAAAAAGTCCCAGCAGCCACTAAGTGGCTGCACTGGAATAAGATGCTGCTTCTGTTTGATTCTGAAGCCCATGCTAAGTGTCATTATACAGTTATATGATTTGTTCTTTTTCTGACTACCCCCACCCACCCTTTCCCAGGCTTGTTGAGGAGGGATAAAACAAATACAAGGCCTGACAGCTGTGAATGACTGCTGGCCAGCTTGAGCATGTGATGTCAGACAAATCACTGCTGGAATTTAGGTTATCTACCTGAAAAAAAGACAGCTGAATGAAATTATGGTTAATGCGTCTTACAGCCAAATTTTCTATGATTCTCTGACCTCTCTGCTAACCACTTTGGAAAACAGCAATAACATCTTTGACTTTTCCTAAAATTGCTCCCTGGTAATAACTATGACATCTTTCTTGCTTTACAGTTTGCAATGTACCTTTGCATATTTTAACAACAATAGTAAAAGCAAAAGCTGTCATGTATTTGGCACTTCCTGTGTACCAGGCACTCATTTAATCTTCATGGCAGCTCTAAAGGTTTGTTCTTAACCACAAGCTTGTGAGGGACCTAGTACATGTATTAATGCTACTAATGTACCTATAATATAAGTGATTCATCCAGGGTCACCCAGGGTACAAGGTCATCCAGCAGCTGACCCAGGTAGGACTCTGACCTAGTTTTCTAAATCTAGAACCCACACTATTTCCATTAAACATGGTTGCCTCTCCAATAGTGTCCTATTTCACTTTACTGAAACATACCTGTGTATCATAATACAATTCATTGTAGTATGGCAATTTTTCTAATACTTAATTCCTTATTTCTTGTGTTTCCAACCTAACAATGGCAGCATATATTAGGAATCAGGAGTACCCTGGGTAGGTTAAGTCAGCCAGTATATATAGTCAGGAACACATCAAAAGGGAATGGACGTTACTTACATGGCGTGTCTTCTTTCCCCACTCCTGAACTGGCATTTGTAAAGGTAAACTGAGGCTGGAGCTGAACCGGGAACGAAGACACAAGGCAAATGGCAGTGAGAATAGCTTTTATTAGGGCTTGCGGGCGAGGTTCCTTGGTCCAAAGGCGAGGGCAGAGGAAGTCGCGCTGAGGGACGAGGGTAGGGGCTTTCTATAGCCCAAGAGGTAGGGAAGCTGGTTGTGCAAACAGGGCCTGGGGGGTCGTGAAACTACTAGGGCAGGAGTTGTGTAAGTGTCATGAGGAAGGGGTCTTTGGAAACTGTTAACCGAAACTGCTGTTTACGAACTTGTGGAATGCAGGTAAGCTGCAGGTCATGGGGGAGTGTGGTTGCCCAGCCGGAACTTTGACACATGTAAGTCTGCGGGTGTGTACAAGGGTGAAGGGAGTCTTTAACAAAAGGCCTGCTATGCCGGGTGGCGCCGCCATGTCGGGTCTAGATCCCTGCCTAACAGCATTCTGGCCTCGGATCATTGCTACTGGAAAGATAATATGCGAGAGCAGAAATCTTTGAATGGTGCTTCACTTTTATTCCAGAGCTGTACAGTTGTTTCTTTTGCTTTAATTTAATTCTTCAATTGAACTCTTTTATTATTGGGATTAAAACCATTGTAACTTGCCCCAGTTTTTGATCATTTTGCTCTTTGAAGACATGATAGTACTGAATTTTCTAATTTCAGGGCTGAAGGAATTATAATGAAATCTGATGTCCTGGAAAAATGATTCTTACCCAGAGAGGCTGACCTCTTAGAGGGCATATTATCTGAATTTTGGAGACAGAAGGTGAGAGGGCAGAAGTACTACCAATTGAAGAATAAAACATATTCAGCATTCTAAAATAATATTATAACAGTAACAGAAAGTAATGAATATTATTCTGTTAACTAAATTGTGGAGAGTCAAGCTTTATAAAAATCTACTTTACTAGTAGGGCATAAGAGTTTAAATGCTCCCAACAAGATGGGTATTCCTCTCTCAAGGTCAGAGTTTGAGAATGTCTCATGGGATTGGCCATGTTCAAGAGAAAAATATAGGCATGTTCTCAGACACATCATTTGTAATAGCCAATATAAAAAAACTAAAGCAACATCAAAGAGAGTATGGCTGCATAAAGTATTATATCATAGAATGGGGTATTATTGAGCCATTGATGTTACTGAATATATGTGTTCATATTGGAATTTCTCTAACATTTAAGTTGAGACAATGACAATGTGAAGAACACAATGAATAGTATGATTCTTTGGGTATAAGAAGCAATGACACCCCACCAAAACCCTATAAAAACTGTAAAAATCTCATTCTCTCCCTGCTTCAATTATACACCTTTATCTCTCTCTTTCACTCTCTCTCTCTTTCTCTTCTCTGTCTCTCTCCTATGCTATACATGTAGACAGACCTTTTTCTTCTTTTGGAAGGATAAACAAGAATTCTTCTAGTAGAATTCTTTGGAAAGAGACACTGCAAGGAGAGAAACTTAAACTTTCATTTTGTACCTTTTTGTTTTTTGAAAATTGTCAAACTAATTATCCCCTTCTTTATTCAACAAATACTTGAAAGGCTGCTGTGTCCCAGACAGCATAATACTCTCTATAAGATTGGCCAGATCCCAACTCTCAGAAAGTTAAATCAAGTGAGGAAACAAATGGTAATAAGAAAATATACAAAAGATAATTCCAGAAAGATCTAAGAGCTAAGAAAAATTTAAAGGTTATTAGATAATGATTAATAGGGGGAGGCCACTTTAGATAGAATAGTAGTTAGCTAGTACTCCTTAAATGCTACATAAACAACATCACCACCAACAAAAAACATCCCCAAACACAGGGCCTTTCGACAAGCATTTATTATCAGGCTGAATTCGGCAGGTCAACTGTGGCTCAGATGATTGAGGTTAGGCTTGGCTGACCAGACCTGTTTTGAGGTGTGGGTCATCTGTGCTTGTAGGTTGCAGGCTGAACTCAGATCTGCTCTGCATTTGTTCATACTGGAGGCTGAAAGGTCAGCAGCTGTTCAGGGAGGCCCTTTTCATGGCAGATCACAAAAGAGATCACAGAGTACAAAGGAGCCAAGCCAAACTGCTGGAGCCCATTGAAAACCTTTGCTGGCATTATGTCTGCCGATGTCCCATTGGACAGAGGGGGTCACATGACCAACCTCTGACTCAGTGGAGTGGGGAATTATATAGTCCATTCATGGGGACAGTACATGGAAGTGAGTGTTTTCTGTAAAAAAATTGACACCATCAGCCAAGGCCTTTCTGATAGTTGAGTTGGGAACTGAACAGCAGCAAGAAAGCCGTGCTAAGACCATGATAAGATCTGGGGGGAGGCAGAAGAAATCATTCCAGGCAGCAAAAACAATAAATACCTAGAATTACTATCTAAATTCTCAACTTCAATTGATTGACTCTATTGGAAACCTTTTTTTAAAAAATTTTCTATAAAAATAAACTCTAATAAATGTTCTTTCAAAAGCAAGTAGCATGGGTTAAACTTGTCTAAGATGCCTGTAATCTCAGTGTTTTGGGAGGTAGAGGTGGGAGAATCACTTGAGGCCAGGAGCTCAAGATCAGCCTGGGGAACATAGTGAACCCCCATTTCTACAAAGAAGTTTAAAAATTAGCAGGCATGGTGGCATGCACCTGTTAGTCCAAGTTACTTGGGAGGCTGAGGTGGGAGGATCACTTGAGCCCAGGATGTTGAGGCTGCAGTAAACTGTGATTGTGCCAGTGTGCTGCAGCCTGGGCAATAGGGCAAGACCCTGTTGAAAGAAAGAAAGAAAGAGAGAAGAAAGGAGGGACGGAGGGAAGGAAGGAAGAAGAGAGAGAAGGAGGGGAAGGAAGGGAAGGAAGGGAGAGAGGGAGGGAGGGAGGAAGGAAGGAAGGAAGGAAGGAAGGAAGGAAGGAAGGAAGGAAGGAAGAAGGAAGATTTGTGAATCTGAAGCCATATAGGCAATCTAATATAATCTATAGAGAAGAGAAATTATGATCATTCAAGTAACAGGACACAAAAGTGAACTTTTCTTCTGAGGCATCAGGATGCAACTGATACTGCATGCCAAAGGGAGTGCTGGATCATATGCAGTATTTCAAAGTGAATACCCAAAAATCAATTGGATAATCATTAAACCTCCCACTCACATGGAGGAGTAATTAAAAATAAAAAAATGAAGAGATGGGTTTGTAAGGATTTTCTTGAAAGTACTGTGCTGGGATTCCCAGCTCCTCCCCACCACCATCAAATCCACCAAGAAATCTTCGGTGGTACCTCCTGGGAAGAATTTAAAGCTGTGGTTGGTGAAGCTGGACTCACACCTGAGAACACTCAAGCAGCCTGTGAAGGAGACAGCTGTGCTTCGGTGTGACTGCATTCCCTCTTAGGGACTCAGAAGAGTATGAGTCCTAGAGTCAGATACAGAACTTGCATCTGCTGGCCTTGGGTCATTTGGGTCATTTTAAAGGGATCCTGCCCATCAGGGTGAGGGGACTCGGACTGGAAGAGGCTGGGTTGTTTCTCTAGGGATAGAAAATGTGAAAGGTAGAAACCAAGGCGAACTGCAGTGGAGGTACCTAGATGGGAGAAGCCATAACTGTGCTCATGAGAGATAGAGGGTGCATTAAAAACCCACTAGTCTCAGGGAACAGGAAGCCATCAAAGGAGAGTCCAATCCACGTACATTCATCTCTCTTCCTGTCCAACCTCTGCCATGTACACTTGAACAGTGGCTACGTGAAGAAGAAGGAAGTAAGCAAAGAAGAAAGCTGAAGCGCACCACATCCCTTCTTCATTGGCAGCTGTCTATAGCTGGCTGTAGCTGGGGGTGTGTTGGAGAGTGAAGGGGTCCTGGCTTTGACAGAAGAATGGACTGTGTTTACCTGCTAGACTAGCTATGGTAATTCCTCAATCAAATCTGATATTGAGTGAGAATAACGAAAAAGCTTCCTAAGAATGATTAGAAATGCCATTTGATTCCCTGCATTGTTATCTGGGGTACCCTTCTGCAAAATCACAAGGCAGATTTTAGGGGTAGAACTAATAAAAAATAAATTCACTTTCATGATTATGTCCCTTTGAATCTTGTCCAACCTACACATTACATTAAGAATTACCAGAAGATGGCAATTGAAGCATTGTGTTAGGGATTTTATAGATATTATCTCATTCACTAGAACTCTATAAGGTAATTACAGTTGTCACCATTTTACAGATGAACAAATTAAAACCAAAGGAGTCTGAGTGATTGTCCAGGGTCACAGAACAGTGCATGTGAAAGCTGGGATTCAAACCAACTCCATTTCACCTGACTCCAGAGTTGACGCTCTTAGTGGATCTGACTTTGTTCCCTCTGAGTAGCCAGTCCAGTGTGTGTAGAAAGTGACCAACCATGCTCTGCCAGGCTTCCTCTCCAATCCCCAGGCCAAAGGGGCCCCACTTCTACAGCCCATCCTTAAATGACCGGATTGTGGTCTGTCCCTATCCAGGCCACTCTCCTGACCTTGTTCCTATTAGTCATGCATGGCCCCCTGAGCACATGTGAATGCTAAAAATGATCTTTCACCACATACAGGTGTGACTTAGCAGATGCTTCAGTACCTAACTATCGGCAGCTCCATGGAAGTGGGTCAGGCTACTGGTGTGCTTTTCATGGACTCTCATCTCTTGCTGTGATTTTCACCAGTGTGGCTGAGAAGGACCCTCCATAGGGCGGCCTGAGGAAGGCATGTCAGTTGCCTGAACTTCCCCCTGGGGATCCATTCTGCTCATACCTATAGAGAAATCATTGCATCTGTTTCTCACCCAGTGAGGCCCATATTGGCAGTGGCGCCTTGTTAAAGTGAAGGACTGTCTTTTGTATTGTAGATAATGTGAGACAAACTACATTTTCTGCTTACTGATCATATGCTTTGCTGAAGATAAAGTCCAGGGAAAGTTCTTGGTAGGTTTACCCTGATTCAAATCCTGTTTTTCAGGAACAGCAGTTTTGGAGATTGTTTTTATAAAGGGAAGGGACAGGAGGGGTTGTGTTTTTTGTTTGGCAGGAAATACAGTGGAGCAAGTGTGATTTTGAAAATGACTTGCTAACCACAATGATAATATGCATACCTGAAGGCTGTTGACAGAGTATTAAGGCTGTCCTGGTACCGTGCATTCGTGCAGCATCTGTTGTTCTAATTATTAACTTCTGCTAGCTTGCTTCCTACTTTAAAGCAGTCTTACTAAGCCACGTGCACTGTTTCCCAAACGTCACCCGTTCAAATTCCATCTTCCCAATGGGTGCTCTTTCTCTGTACCCTTTGTGCTATTATTTGTTTAATATATTTATTTGACAGATTTTTACTTCTAAGAAATAATGTCTGAAATCATGGGTGTGGTGTATGAGTCATATATGTATTATATGTAGAATTGTATAGAGAGAATTTTATACCTGTAAAATGAATGTATATTGAAGAATATGGACCCCTGCAATTCTTAAAATCTTCCAGGGTTTCACTAGTGGTACTTTCAGTAGTACTGTTAGATGATTTTCACTGAGTTCCATTTTTAGAGGAGAAAAATAGGTGAGGGGAAAGCTGGAGATGGGTGGAAGGAAATGAAATTTGTATTAGGAATTGTCTATGTTATTCTCTAGCATATTTCTTACATTTTATGAGATGCAGTGAGAATTTAATAGTGGTAGTGTTTTTGTTTTTGTTGTTGTTGTTGTTTTAGTTTGTGTGTGAGATTTTTTTTTCAAAATATTTTGAAATAGTTTTGTTGTGTGGCTTCTCATTTGCTTACTCATTCCTGCATTCATCCGTGCAACAGATGCCTGTTGAGTATCCACTCTGTATTAGACACTGAGATACAATAATGGAAAAGGAGCTCCCTGTTTTTGAGGGGCTCAGAATTCTGACTGGGAAATGGGTAAATGAATCAATTGTCATGCTCTGGTGGAAAAAGGGCTAAATCGAGGTGTGAAACAAAGGCTGTGAGAGCACCCCAGAGTTGGTGATTGACAGTGTTCAGAAATGTTAGGCTATGTTAGTCATGGCGCTGGGCTAAACCACAAAAAATGAACTGGCTCCAGAACCCCTCCTTTTGAGTTCTGCCTTTATTTCACAGAAAATCACTTGTCTCCTACAGGGCCGGGAGAGATGAATGTTGCGTCTTTCATCCAGAAGGACCTATTTGACCTTGAAGTGAATCACCTCAAAAAATTCCTCTTCATTTACATGTTGTCCTTTTATGAAGAGAGGCTGGTGTGGCTCGGTGAAAGGATATGTCCCCGATGTCCTTTTCAGATCTCATGCGTCCTCCTGGATTGCTCTCTGGAAAGGTTTAGTTGTTTAATACTTTTACCATGTGCTTACAGAGACAATCAAATTACTGCAACAAAGATATGTATTCAAGGATGTTCACTGCAGTATTGCTTATTATAACAACTGAAAGTATCCTAAATAACCATCAGTGGAAGATTGAGTAAATGCATTACAGAAGATGCCACAAAAATAATATCAAATTGTCTTTTAAAAAGATGAGTAGGATTTGTATATATTGACTAGGAAAATTATTCATAATATATAAAGTAAAAAAATGTAAATAAACGAATTAGAGAACCACAAGTATAATATTATACTGTTTGTGTAAAAAAAATTGAGTTAATACAGTCTATTGCATACAAAGTATGCTGGAATGTATTCCAAACTGTGAGGAAGCTATTGTGGAGAAGGTGGTATGTGAAGCGCTTGAAAGGAAATTTCACATTCTTATTTAAGCATGCACCTGTATTTCATGCATTTTAGATTATTTTTACAAACAGCCAAAAAAAAAAAAAAAAAAAAAAAAAAAAAA
>NW_012102277.1:3888445-3889655 GCF_000951045.1 Mandrillus leucophaeus
AAAAAAAAAAAAAAAAATTTGGAAAGGAGACTTGCCTAGCAGAGGGACAACATGCCAGAGGGTACAGTTTCATGAGTCTGGTTCTTCCACTTTGCTTCTAAATGGTTGAATGGTAGCCAGGATGGAACCCATTGTCTTTCTTCTCTAACTCGAAATCTTCTCTCTTCCTACATCCCCCAGTTTTCAACCTTGGCATAGTCCTGGAGGATTCTTCTTTTCCTTATTTACTTGCATTCTACATCCAACTAGCCTCTAAGTGTCTTTCATGCATTGTCATTCTTTCCTTTTTCTTTGTTATTCTTTTGTAATATGTTGGTGTGGCCTATTGGCATGGCCTTCTTCCCAGTATCCATCCATTATACATTTGTACTCACGGCAGAGTAATCCTTCAAAACACAGAAGTAGTACTTTTTGTTAGACCTCAAGATTCTACATGATGTCACCTCACAAGTTCTGTCCTTTCCTACGCCTACACAAGATTTCTTTCACTCCTTAGGCCATGCTTTGTCCTTTTTCTCTTTCATTTTTTATTCATAGGACTTACTTCTCCATTTTTTTCTACTATGCAAACTCTTAAGGTGTATTACTTTATGTTGTAGCTATGGTAGTTGTACTACTCTCCTTTTCTCATGCATTCATTCATAGTGTGACTTCTGGGTACCTGGTATTGTGCTGGATGCTGAAGATACAACAGACCACCACACCCCTCTCCCCTCCCCAGGCTTAGGCAAAGCCCAAGGAGGCAAGCAAATGATATTTTACAACTTGGGAGAAGCACTGGGGGGAGAGCAAACATAGTACCAGGAGAATAATAGCAATGATAGGGTGGGTACAAGAAGGAGGGTGTGGTTAGGAAAAGTCTGGTTGAGGAGTGACATTTAATTTGGACTTGAAGAGCATAAAGGAGACAACCATAGGCTGTAGGGGGCAGGGGTGGGTGGGAAGAACATTCCAGGCAGATGGAATATCGCATAGAAGCATATGTTCAAAGACCTTGGAGCAAGAAAATGCTTAGCTGTATAAGGATCTGAAAGAGGAGTTTGGCTGGAGAAAGATGATTGAAGGGCGCAGTGACAGAAGATGTTAGAAAAGTAGTAGCCTTAAAAGTTAGGACTTAAAAGTCATGTTATGAATTTGGATTTTATTCTGAGGGCAGTGGCATGCTGTTCGAGGGTTTGAAGCAGGGAGGTAAGATTATAAATCCAGCTTT
>NW_012102277.1:3892615-3893350 GCF_000951045.1 Mandrillus leucophaeus
AACTCCTGACCTCATGATCCGCCCACCTTGGCCTCCCAAAGTGCTGGGATTACAGGCTTAAGCCACTGTGCCCAGCCTTAATTTTTTATACAGATGGGGTCTGCCTATGTTGCTCCCTTTTCTCCTGTCCCTACTTCCTATTAATCCCTATTGAAATGCAAATAGAGCCTTTTACCTGTCTTTCACCAGACACTTCCTGCAGGGCAAGTTTATCTTACTATGTAAATCAAGTCAACAGTTGATTTACACACCAAAGCATGCCCACTGTGGAACTCTCACCCACCAGGAGGTTACCTCTAGTGCTACTACTTACAAAGTAAGTACTCTCTACCTTAGTAAGTAGTACTATGCTACTGTCTCCCACCTGGGGAGTTTTTGGCCTAGTCTTGCCCACAGGGTGCCAGTAGTCACCCACTTGACCGCCCAGTGAGTAAGGCACCTGAGCTAGCATGTGGAACTCCCCACCCTTGCTCACCTCCTCTCCTGCCTTTTTGAAGTGTTCACTTCTGCTCCAAAAGTGAAGTAGTACCCTTTAAGCAGGAAGCCTGTACTCCTTCCCTTAAGCTAGTTTTGGAATAAATCTTTCTTTATGCCATACCTTGCTCCTGTTAATTGGACTTTGTAAACAGCAAGCGAGTAAACTGCATTTTAGTTACAATTTATTATTATTTTTTCTTCATAGACATGGGATCTCACTATATTGGCCAGGCTGGTTTTGGAACTTCTGGCCTCAAC
>NW_012102277.1:3900955-3902221 GCF_000951045.1 Mandrillus leucophaeus
AACTCCTGACCTCATGATCCGCCCACCTTGGCCTCCCAAAGTGCTGGGATTACAGGCTTAAGCCACTGTGCCCAGCCTTAATTTTTTATACAGATAGGGTCTCCCTATGTTGCCCAGGTTGGTCTTGAACTCCCGGACTCAAGCAATCCTCCAGTCTTAGCCTTCCAAAGTACTGGGATTATAGCCATGAGCTACCAAGCCCAGCCTTTTTTTTCTAGATTCTTATCTAATGCATGATAATGTTGATAAGCAGACTGCCTAATAATTATTAGCATTATTCTCTTTCAATAAAAGCTGCTTATTCAATTTTTAAGAAGACATAATTGAGAAGTTCTCCTGTTTGTGTTTTGTGGACAACATGTAATAATTAGGAATCTCTTTATTGCAAGTGACAGAAACCAAATTCAAAGTGGAGAATACTTGGTTTCCATAGTTAAGCTATGGGAAGTAGGGCTGGCTGCAGGTACTATGGGGTCACAGCACTTCAGAACCTGCCTCTTCCTGCGAAAAGGCAGCAGTTTCTGTTTGCACCAGTGGATAAATGGAAAGGGGGAGCAATTCATTCTCACATGTAAGGAGGGTGCTGTTTCTAAGGGAAGGGAGGGACGCTGACACAAAGCAACAAATGTTGGCCACACTTTAGAGAAAACAGTCATTTAGAATAGTAATCATAGTAGCAAATATTTGTGTAGCACTTTGATATTTCCCAAGTGCTTTCATCTTCACAAAAATCTTCTGGGTTTCAGGAGGGACAGTCTGGCTAGCGACAAGTGAATAAGGTAAAGAGCAGTAGCAGCCAGGTCAGAGAGACACAGGGAATGCCAGTTCATCAGACAGACAGGGGTGGATGGAGCAGAGGTCTGTCCAGATCTAGAATCCCTGCTTTTGTTCATGTAGTGTTTTATAGGTGCCCTGTTGTAATGGGTCCTTTACTTCAGATATATATTGAATTTTTCCAAATGAATGTTATTTTGGAATTAAGTCTTCCAGATATAATAGATAAACAAGTTAGGTAGCAAGTTTTTAAGTTATTAATGGTTTTCTGGGTACCCCCATTTTTTTTTCTAAGGGGTATGAGTTTTTATTTTCCTTTCTCAGCAGGAGCTGGGATTACAGGCATGCGTCAACGTGCCTGGCTACATTTTTTGTATTTTTAGTAGAGAGGGGGTTTCACCATGTTGGCCAGGCTGGTCTTGAACTCCTGACCTCATGATCCGCCCACCTTGGCCTCCCAAAGTGCTGGGATTACAGGCTTAAGCCACTGTG
>NW_012102277.1:3902666-3904613 GCF_000951045.1 Mandrillus leucophaeus
TACTCCTTCCCTTAAGCTAGTTTTGGAATAAATCTTTCTTTATGCCATACCTTGCTCCTGTTAATTGGACTTTGTAAACAGCAAGCGAGTAAACTGCATTTTAGTTACAATTTATTATTATTTTTTCTTCATAGACATGGGATCTCACTATATTGGCCAGGCTGGTTTTGGAACTTCTGGCCTCAACTAATCCTCCTGATTTGGCCTCCCAGGGTGCTGGGTTTACAGGTGTAAGCCACCATGCCTGGCCTGCCCTGACTTCTTGAACAAACATCTTTAAAAATACCTGTGATGTTTTAGGCCTGGTACTGAGTATGTAGGATTCAAACTCGAACAGGGCATTGTCATTGCCCAGGAGAGACTACCAGGTAGTTGGGGAGACAGATATGTGAGCAGATGATTATAATAATGGGGTAATTGCTAAGGAAACTCTATTCCAAGATGGCAGGAGGACAAAAGGCAGGGAGTGTATCTAGGGGTAAGTCAAATAAAACTTCCTGAAGGAGACAACATTTGGATCATGCCTTGAACAATATTTAAGATTTAGTGCCTTTTCTAGCCCTTTGAGTTTGTGGATGGAAGAAGAATGCTGCAAGCAAGGGGTGTAGTATGTGCATAGGCCAGCAGAAGGTCATGATGGCATGACAGGAGCACAGGATGTGGTGGAGACCTGAGGGTGGTGTGAAAATGTTGTGAGGGGGAGCATGAAACTGTTTCCTTACCCCAGAGTCCTCTGTAAAATTATAACATACATGTTGATAGTCGAGTTCTAGAATGCTTGATACAAGTTGGAATCAGAGTTTTATAATTATGCCTCACCTCTCAAGGACCCAATTTCTGTTTGGAGCCCATTTTCCCATTCAGTTAACATGTAAGAGTAACAACTGAGGAAATTTTATTCGAATTCCACAATGCTGGATTTTAACGTGGCTCAAAATCTTGGGTCACTTCAGGATATTTTGGGTTTTGGAGGCCAGCCTGCTAGCTTTATTTTAGGACTGTTGCTGTAGAAAGCATTTTTCACAATTTTCGGCGATTTCTACCTGTGTGTAAGTAAACCCTGAACTGGAGCTCTGCTGGGGCACTTTCATAACATTCTTTCCCCTTAAAAATGGAAGCAGAAATCAAAGACTAGGAGCCATTTTCCCTTTGTCCTTGTTGTGGTTTCCGACTGTTGCCATAACAGATTAGTGCAAATTTAGTTACTTAAACAACACAATTTATTTTCTTCCTGTTCTGGAGGTCGGAAGTCCAAAATCCATTTCACTGTGCTGAAGTCAAGGTGTTGGCAGGGCTGGTTCCTTCTGGACACTCTGAAGGGAAAATCCATGTTCTTGGCTTTTTTCAGTGTTGAGTGGCTGCCGGTATTCCATGGCTCATAATCTCTTCCTCCATCTGTAAGACACATCACTCCAACCTCTGCTTCTGGTACCACATCACTTTCTCCTTCACAGACTCCTCCTGCACCCTTGTGATAGGCACTCCTGGGATGACATCAGGCCCACCTGGATGATCCAGGATCATCTCCCCACCTCAAGGTCCTTAACTTGGTCATATCTGCAAAGTCCCTTTTGTCACAGAAGGTAACGCAGGTCCAGGGATTAAGTCAAGGACATTTCTGGAGGCCACTATTCAGGCTTCCACAGGCCCCTACCAGTTTATGCATCCATAAGCTTTGGTGGCAGCAGCTCTGGTACCTTCTCAATCACATTGATGCTGCACATAGTTCTGTAATTGAAGTTTTGTGTACTTTTTGTCTAATTTGCATCTAAATGCTTTTGAATTTACCATACAGAACCATTCAAACAAGGAATTCAGTGATCTAAATTCAATATCATTGTTTGTTAGAGTTTCTTAAGACTTGCTTGACAATAAGGGTAATATTTAGCATAAAATTGCCTTAGTAAGTTTAAAGAAAGAAAACATTTATTTATTTATTTATTTATT
>NW_012102277.1:3904693-3922073 GCF_000951045.1 Mandrillus leucophaeus
AGCCTCCCAAGTAGCTGGGACTACCAGCACCTGCCACCTCGCCTGGCTAGTTTTTTTGTATTTTTTAGTAGAGACGGGGTTTCACCGTGTTAGCCAGGATAGTCTCGATCTCCTGACCTCGTGATCCGCCCGTCTGGGCCTCCCAAAGTGCTGGGATTACAGGCTTGAGCCATCGCGCCCGGCCAAGAAAACATTTATTTTTAAAGACCTAGAGTGATTGATTGATCTCCCATGATGTCCTGTGATGTCTTTATTGTATTTTCAGGGCACTTCCTCTGCTTTATATTCCTGTTGTTTGTGTACATGATTTGTTTATTAGACTGTAAGCTTCTTGGGGATGGGGCCCTTTCCTGATTTATCAGTCTATTTCATAGAGCACATAACACACCTGAAATATGATTAGATGCTTTGCATGTATTAACTTTTTAAATGCTCACAAGAAACCCATGAGACAGAGACTCAGAGGATATATAACTTGCCCCAAATTAGACAACTAATAAGATACAGTGCTGATACTCAAACATACTCTGACTCCTGCGTCCAAGCTTTTTCCAACTCTATTATGCTCCTTTTGACTACTGCGCTCTATGCTGAATGAATTATAATTATTGCTTTACAGCTAACACAGCACTTATACATACCTTATTAGACGCCCATTAAAAAAAAAGGCAACTATCACTTGCTTCTTTATTTTAGAAATAAGCAAACAGGGTCAAAATGGTCAACATGTCAATTTATTCACTCATTCAGTCTTTGAGTATGCAGGCATTGACTGAACTTCTATGAGGTGCCAAGCCTGGTGTATGCCTTGGGAAACAGTCGTAGACAGGGAGAGAACTCTGTTCCCTCAGGGAGCTTATGATACTACAGGAACACAGCATTACCTGGGCCAGTTCTGCTCCAAAGGAGAAGTAGAGTGTTTTGCAGAAACAGACAATAGGGGATTCAATCCAGGTCATCACAAACACTTTGCTGGCCAGGGTATATTAATGAATGCACTTTTGGTTTCCAGTAATAGAAACTTTATTTAAAAAAGCGAAAACTTTTGGGTAGGTATTGACTTACATTGCTAAAAAAAATTTCTGGATGTAAACTAGCTTCTGACTAGGTCCAGAAATTTATATGATGTTATTAGAACTCTATTGGATTTATTCTTCACAGATTATCCTACTTGGCTACAAAGGTGGCAGTTGGGTAGTGATATGCCTTTATTTTTCTTAGTGGTGGAGACCCAGGAAAGTAAGAGGGCAATTCTTTCTTGATAACTCCGAAAAACATAGTTCCTTAGGGGGACTCAGTTTGGCCCTGTTTGGACCACATATCCAAATATCACTATGGCCAAGGGTTCCGAGTACATTGGACAAGTCAGTTTGTCCCCTTTGAGCCTCATTTTCCTTATCTGCAAAATGTGAATAACAGTTATTATCCTCTTCACAGCTTTACTGTGGGAAATAAAAGAGATAATGTGTGTATGCATTGAACACAGAGACTGGCACATAACAGACACTGGATAAATATGGTTATTTTAATAATTATCAAAGGAAATATTATAAAATCTTTAGGATGGAAGAAACCACAGAGGTGAAGTCCAACTCCAGTCTTCCTTCAACCCTTACTACCTGAGTACTACCAGAGCACTTTGGCTAGACTGTGTCCTTTCCGTGCTGCCCCCGCCACCCGCTCCCCACCCTCCAACCCCCTCAGCCCCACTATGCAGGAAGCAGAGCCTTGTACTTGACTTTGGAAAAGGATAGTTTTCTGAAAGGCAAATTTTCTGAGATTTTTCTGGCAAAATGTCTGCTAATCTTATGAGATAAAACTAACTGATATTCCTTACAGACTCACAGAGTTAGTATAGTCAGTTATACTATGGCATGAACCACATGTTTTAAAAAATCAGCACATTATGCAAAGTCAGCCAATAAAAGCCAAGAACTTATGGGAAAAATGGGGTTATGGGCACCACAATCACACTTCATCAGTGAAACATCAAAGGTAGCAACCTCATAAAAACACTACTATAACTTTATCCATGGATACTTCAATAAATATGGTACCTTTGCTTGACAAAGATCTGAAGTGCAGTTGTTGGAGATGGACAAGAAAAGGGTTCCTGCTTGTGAGTTGCTGGGAAATGGTGGAAGAAGCATTACCAAACTTGGTGATCTTTTGCAGCCTTAAATTCTGGAACATGGGTTTCTGCCTTTTGGAATAGGTCTTTCATGGTATACATTTATAATTGATACATATTTCATCAAAGTTGTAAATTTGGTCTAGTATATAACCACCTTCTTCAATTAATATCTATATTGTTCCTAGAGGTTCTTTTATAGATTTCTTATCTGCATTTTGGCTTCACCCAACAGTTGAAGGCTTTGGAAATTTGTAGTGTTTTTCTTTTTTTTTTTTTTTTAAGGCGGGGTCTAGCTCTGTTGTCCAGGCTGGAGTACAGTGGCACAGCTATGGTTCACTGCAACCTCCACCTCCTGGGCTCAAGCAGTCCTCCCACCTCAGCCTCCAGTGTAGCTGGGGCTATAGGCACATGCCACCACACCCTGGTAATTTTTGTATTTTTTTGCTAGAGATGGGATTTCACCATGTTGCCCAGACTGGTCTCAAACTTAGGCTCAAGTGACCCACCCCACTGAGCCTCCCAAAGTGCTGGGATTACAGTTGTGAGCCACGGTGCCCAGCCATAGAAATGTTTGAAACCACCAAATCTACCTCTGTTAGCAGTGAAAGGGGCCAAGTACTTTTTGCATGATTTGGCCTTTTCTTCTTATGGTTTTCTTATATAGATGGTGTTTTCTTTTTGTGAAAAAGGTTGTTTCTGAGGTTTTTGTTTGTTTGTTTTGTGTTCAATCCATATGCTCAATAATGTTTCCATTTCTTCTGTATGTACAGGCCTTGCAGGTCCTTACTGAATTCACAATACTGAAAGTTGTTCTAGCTGTAGACATTTTCTTGAATTTTCTAACATTGCCTCTCATGCTTTGTAATGTGGATTTCTTTATACCTATTGCTCTAGAGACACATATATTCTTTTGTTTATTTTAAAATGCTCATTTTGAGTTTCTTCTCAAATCTTACAGCTTTCCTTTTGCGTGTACTTCTTGGCATTTTTTGAAACTAGATACTTAGACAGGAAGGGAGTGTCAAAAGGGCATTTTTAATGTAGACTAGTTCACAATTGTCATAGAAAGGCAAAATATAGCATTCTAGGATAATGCAAATGGTAAACTGGTTGCTGGTAGACATTTGAAGTGTGTGTTTTATGTCCTGCATGGCTTAGTTCAGCTGAGTGGAGATTTTGTGTTCCTGCAGCATAGTAGTTTTTGGTGAAAAAAAATGAGTTCATGCAAATGCAATAGTCTGTATTACACTTAAATTGTTTCCTAACGTATCAATTGCTTTACCACAAATTTTCCTTTTCAACAGAAGAAATCCAGAAACATTGTCTGTAATTGGAAGAGAAGAGAATAAAACCCAGGATTTCTAGCTTAGCCACTTTTTCCCCCATACAGCAGTGCTTAAAGGGATACCAGTTGTGTGAACATTCGGTATTTAAAATATAAAGAAATGTATTTTAAACACGGAAATGCCAGAGCCTTTGCATCTAATTTTATTACTTCGAGAGGTTATAAGGCTACACATTTATTTTTAAGCTATTGCAACCACTGTTTAAAATGCATTTGGAACAGTTTTGGTTTAGCCTTCATCTCCAGACCCATTTCAAGGTATATCCTAAAATTGCTTTTACTATTTTATTATCAGCTCTCCAACAAGTCTTTCTGCTTGATTATTACTTTTTTCCCTGACTCTATCTGGTTCTGAAACATATACTAAAAGAGCTGGAGTTTGTGAACATATTTTATAAACCTTAAAGAATTATACTAACAGAAGTTGCTACTTTATGTCTTTGGTAATAGTCACTCAAAAATGAATTACCTTCTTCAGATACAAGCTTTTCCACCATTAAGAATTTCTAAAATAAAGGGCCAGGGTCTTTAAAGCCAATTCTAAAAGAAGATCTCTCTAAATAATTGAATTTTGTTGGGAAAATTGTATTGCCATATCTCTTGGAATAAGACTCTGTGATCTCTACTGGAATGTATGTTTACTCTCATATTTTATATTCTCCATATATATTTTATTCCTACCTGATAAAACGGAATTGTCAAAACTTGAGCACTGGTTCCATATTTTAATTTTTTAAAAATATTTATCCACGTGCAGACTCCACTTTGGGAGGCTGAAGCAGGTGAATCACTTAAGTTGAGGAGTCCAAGACCAGCCTGAGCAACATGGCAAAACTGCATCTTACAAAAAGTACAAAAATTAGCCGGGTGTGGTGGTGCATTCCTGTGCTCCCATCTGCTTGGAAGACTGAGGTGGGAGGATTGGTAGAGCCTGGGAGGTTGAGGCTGCAGTGAGCTATGATCCTGCCATTGCACTCTAGTCTGGGTGATGGAGTGATATGCTGTCCAATAAAAACCAAAAAAAAAAATTTTATTCAGAACTGTTTTTGAAATCTATTTTGTTGTTTTAAACCTAGTATGTTGTTTCCACACTGTGCTCTGTAATAAGTATCCTGCATTGTTCTTATTTGTTTTCTCATTATTCTCATCTTACCTTAAAAAATGTTGTCTGTGTTGACCATCATGTACATGTTCCTTTATAAACCTCTTGAGAATCTGTGTGAGAAACTTTGTGGACCAGATAATGAAATGTTAGACTCCTGGGTCATAGCACATATTTATACCTAATTTGTCTGAAAATGGCCAGATTGACTTTTAGAATAGCTGTTTAAATTGACAGTCCCCTCAGTAATTCTTGCCCTCCTGCATCCTTGCCAACACTTGGTATGATGTGATTTTTCATATTTGCTTTCGTAGTGGGTATGAAGGGATATCACATTTTAATTTTTTGATTTGTATTTTTTTATTAAGAGTAAATCTGAGTACTTTCTAATATCTGGTGGGCACTCACATTTCCCCTTTTATGATTTTCCCATTTATATAAACTTTGGGGCAATTTTTAACAATTCTAGAAGGACACACACTAATTAACTGAAGAAAATTTTATTCTTAGACTTGCAGGAATTAAGACACTAGAATAAACCTAGATAATCTCTTGGTAGATTTGGATGATATGTCCATTTTTTTTCTAAATGCACAGGAACAATGTAAACAAATTCTGGATTCTCTGTTTCTCCATCTGATTATAGCATGGAAGATTAGCTCATTGCATGACACCAAGTTCTTTCCCCTAAACAGCTTGACATGGCCACTTTTTAAAAAGACACTGGGGAAGCTTTGTGGTCTTTAGAGCCATATTGTGTTGTCTGTATATCTGAGTAAATTTTATGTGCTCCAGCAGGATTTGATTTCAAATAATTAGAAAATACTGTCTTTGTGAAGTCAATTAAAGTAGTGACATAGATGGTGTGTTCTTTTTCTTTCTCTGTAGCGGAACTCCTGTCAGAGTCCCTGTATCTTAATTGGCTCTATTTGAAAGGAAAATTCGAAATCCCCTGCTGCAGTATAAATGTACTTATTTATCCCTTGAATTTCCATCTGGTGCCTTCACGACTGCTGAGAATTACTTGTCTTGCTGCTCTTTGGAAATGAGATGCAGTGGCATTTGAATTGATGAGAGCACCAGCACCTTAGATGAGGTGGCATTCCATAATGATGGCAGGTGGAATGCAGTTTCATTAGGTGCAAAGGTGAAAGCATGATTTCTAGAAATACACAGTTGAATATGAATGATTTAGTCAATTAAAATTGATTTCTAGCAGTGATTCTTAAACTATTTGCATTCATAATATACTTTGGAATAAAGAAAATTTTTTGACCTCTCATTTGATGGGAATAAAAGACCCCAAAGGACTCTGAGAAAGATAACACTGTATGATATAATGAGTCTGACATTATCAAAATGTCTCTCACACTTTGTACAAGCACCTGTAATTATCACACCACTGACTGGGTCATTCTTCAGCACAGTGCTACAATTTGAGTATTAAGGTTCACCATGCTGGCTTGTTTTTCTTATTTCTTATTTAAGCTTTTACTGTGTGTTCAGTTTCTTTCACAAGTCAAGTGAAACTTTCAACTTTATTAAAATGATAGAATTTTAGGCTTAGAAATTACTATAGACATCTTCTGGCCTGATCTTTTTAGAGAAGTCAGGTTTCCTAAAAATCAAGAAGCAGTTTTAATCAGTTTCTTAGGTTTTCGGAAATTATCAGAAGGGAAATATCTCCTTGCTGTGGTTTTGTTGAAGATTTTTTTGGTATATAAGACATGGAGTCATATGAGTCTCCTGACTTCAGGTGCTTTGGGGATTCCCATCCCACCTCATGAACCCTTGCATGGAAGGACACAGGGATTCCCATCACACCTCGCAAACCCTCACATGGAAGGACATGAGAAGAAAGGAATCTTTGGTATGATTCCTAGTCTATGTCTTGATATTTTACAAACCACATTTTAACCTAATAGGTATTATCAATTACTCTTTTTTGAGACAAGGTCTTACTTTGTCGCTCTGGCTGGAGTGCAGTGGCATGATCATGGCCCAGTGCACCCTTGACCTGCTGGGTACCAGCGATCCTCCCACCTCAGCCTCCTGAGTAGCTGGGACGGTAGGCATGTACTACCACACTTGGTTAATTTTTTTTTTTTTTTTTTGCTTTTTGTAGAGATGGGGTTTTGCTATGTTGCTTAGGCCGGCCCTGAACTCCCAGGCTCAAGTGATCAGCCCACCTCGGCCTCCCAAAGTGCTAGGATTATAGGCATGAGCCACTGCACCTGGCCTGTTTTCAATTATTCTAAATCTTTGTATTCTTCAAACTACTTGATCATTAAGGTCAGTTCAGGACATCATCCTAGGAAAAGAAAGAATAGGAGAGAGTATAGTTAGTGGCCACCCTTGCATCTCATGAAATGCAGAGATTCCTTATGGTTTGTCTTGATACAGGCGTCTTATGGAGGGAAGGGCAGAGTGGATGGAGTAAATACAGGTTTTCCACATTCATTTCAATCACAGCCACATGTTTTCATTTTTCTTTTCATTTAATTAATTAATTAATTTATTTATTTATTTATTTTTGAGACAGAGTCTTGCTCTGTTGCCCAGGCTGGAGTGCAGTGGCATGATCTTGGCTCATTGCAACCTCTGCCTCCTGGGTTCAAGTGATTCTCCTGTTTCAGCCTCTCAAGTAGCTGGAATTAGAGGCACCCGCCACCATGCCTAGCTAATTTTTGTACTTTTAGTAGAGACAGGATTTTGCCATGTTGGTTAGGCTGGTCTTGAACTCCTGACCTCAGGTGATCCACCCGCCTTGACCTCCCAAAATACTGGGATTACAGGCATGAGCCACTGCACTTGGCCTTATTTTAATTTTTCTTAACATGAATTTGGCTTTCATGAAATACTCCATTTTAATAAGAATTTGGCTGCTACAAAAAATTTGAAAAAAACACTTCTAAACCTGAACCACTCCTAAAGCTCCTTTAGAAAGAAGATGAGTTGAATTAATACAGACTAGTTCATTATTAGTAGTGTTTGCAGTAACTGTCTCAGGGGGGTGAGAGCACACCTTTTATATGGTAAGAGCTCTTATACTGAAAAGGAGTTTTTTCCCTAAATGTTCTAATGCAGTGGTCTCTAAAACTCAGACTGTGGAATGGCCTGTTATGAACCGGGCTGTACAGCAGGAGGTGAGCAGTAGGCAAGTGAGCATCACTGCCTGAGCTTTTCCTCCTGTCAGATCAGCGGTGGCATTAGATTCTCACAGGAGTGTGAACCCTATTGTGAACTGTGCACATGAGGGACCTAGGTTGTGTGCTGCTTATGAGAATCTAATGCCTGATGATCTGAGGTGGAACAGTTTCATCCCCAAACCATCCCCTTCAGCACCCTGGTCAGTGGAAAAATTGTCTTCCATGAAGCCAGTCCCTGGTGCTAAAAAGGTTGGGGACTGCTGTTCTAAGAGAATTGGAAAAAAAAAATGATGCGTAAGGAGACAGGATTCAGCTCCACTAAAATAAGAATTGCCTAAAATCAGAAGATTCATCTGGAACTAGAATGATTCAGTGGAGGGGAGAGGGAGAGCTTGTTACCTCTCTGAGCTTCACTTCTGCCATGTGGAAAATGGGAAATAAGTATCTATTTTTCTGAAGCAACTTCAAGATTAAATGACACAGTAAATGTAAATCATGCATGTATATGCTATATGTACAGAAGAGAACTCCATAATTATGAGTGCCTTTGGTAGGAAATTCAGTGTTCCACTCCACACACTATTAAAGCTTGGGAGAGTTTTGCAAAGAAGGACGAATGACAGAAATATCAGCAGAATTTAAAGGACTTTTTAAAGTTGCAAGTGATACAGACCTAAAATATAAATAAGTTGGTGGTTTACTTGAATTCATGGATGACTCATGATTAAGTGGAACTTGAATCATACTAAAATTCTGGGCTTCTGTGACCTGTGGGGCTTCTCTTGATAACAGATAATCTTAACTGCCAGTGACTGATTTGGCCTAGTACAGAATTCCCATATCCTTAAGAGTGAGGATCTAAAAAGGATTTTTTTTTTTTTTTTACACACTCTGAAAGCATAGTCACTGGAAGTATTCTGTGTTTGTTGTAGTGGGAATTAATGGAACACGAAGAAACTAAACAACCTAGAATAAGAGAGATTAATTGTCCTAGATTAATAGTAATAACACTTGTTCACTTTGGAATTAATTTATGCTGAAAATTACATTGCAGCACTATCAAACATTTCCCTCTCTAGATCTCCGATTCCAGGAAAGTAGAAGCTTACCTAGAGCATTCTCTTCCCTTTGTGGAAATGAGTATGTGTTTTGAACACGATATGTGGTAGTAACAAAGCTACAGGAACAATCTACAGCTATATGGATGCTAGAGGAAACAAAGTTTGAACGTGGAAAGAAGGAGTGGGTTTAGCATCATTTCTTGGTCTTCCCTCCTCATGATGTCCACTGTATGGCTCCAGGCCATGCCGTTACACAGCTTAGATCTTTAAGATATTTGCTGATGATGAATGTGAGCCACTGTAGTCAGCAAACAGGCATTGGTCCCTGCTCAGAAAGGACCTTCTAGTCCAATAAGAAGAAACAAATAAAGATGAGGCCATATGCCATGTAGGGACTGGGATCTGGGCTGGCAGAAGCCTGGGGTGCTCTGGGAGCCTGGCACCCCTCCAGGCCTTGAGGGTTACAGTGTTTCCAGGAGGAACTCACATCTAATCTGTTACCACAAGAAGGAATGGGAGTTAGTCCAAGCAAGTAGTGGGTTGGAAATAGACAGGGTATGTCTGAAGACCTGGGGTTAAAAACACAGGGGGCAGAATTAAAAACCATTGAGTCATGTTGAAGCATAGAGGTTTTCAGGACGAGCAGCAAGCTGTGAAGCTAGGAAGGTAAGCACAGTGGGCCGAGGGTGTCAGTAGTGCCATGCCGTTTTGAATTTGACTGAGGAGTCCCTGAGATATTTTAAGCAGAGGAGAGTTATAGTCAACATGGATTTTAGCAGGATCACTTGGGATGCAGCTGGGAGAGACCATTTAGAGGATGGTTGCGGTAGGCTTGGTGGGGGATATGATGTGGCGGTGTTTCCATGGGGCTGTGTTGGTTCTGGCTGTACAATTGGACTGAAGAGATCCCTTTTTTTTTTTTTCATGTTTTTTGCATCCTCTTGCCCGAATCCTTGTTTCCAGTACTCACAAAGAGTATATGTTAAAAGTGTTTCAAAAGTTTTGAATATATGCATAAATATCAGCTATAAATAAGGAAAAAAGGATGAAATTGATCAGATTATACATACTAGTTTTAAGCTAGGTAGGTATCCCTCCTTTCACCATTGTGAGTTTTTTTTAAACATGACTTTATTTTTTTAATTTATGAGGGTTCTATTTTTTCTCATTAATATTCAATATTTTTAAATTGCTGTTGGGAATGTAAATGGACCCATCCACTTTGGAAACCAATTTATTATGAATTCGTAGTGAGTTTGAAGTTGAATATATCCCATGACTCCTATATCCATCTCTGGGCACATACCCCAGAGAAATTCTTACACAGTTTGCGTAAGAGATATGTTTAATAGCACGGTGTTCATAGCAAAACTCTTTCTGGTAATGAATGAATGATGCATAGAAAATATCTAACAGACCATAATAAGGAAATTCATAAATAAATCATGATTTATTCACACTATGAAATACTAAAGAAATCTTGAAATGAACGAGATCTATCAATTTGTCTCTCTCCACGGACAAGTTTTACTTGTAAATTTTATTTATTTTTACATTTTTAACACACATAATTGTAGGCATATGGGTACAATGTGATGTTTCAATACATGTACACATTGTGTAATGATTGAATCAGGGTAATTAGCCTATCCATTACCTCGAAGATTTATTGTTTCTTTGTGGTGGAAACATACAAAATCCTCTCTTCTAGCAGTGCAATATCTTATTGTTGACAATAGTCACCATGCCATGTAATAAGACACCAGAACTTCCTTCTTTGTAATTGTAAACTTGTACCCACTGACCATACTCTCCCTATCCTCTCCTTCCCCTTCCCTTTCCATGGACAAAGTTTTAAAAGCACAAATTCAAGCAAAAAAAAATTGAAGTCTTAAAAGAGTATACCATAAAGGTAAATTTTAAAATATACAGACCAATATATTTTATTACATATGCACACATACATATGTGGTAAAAGTATAAATGCATATGTGAAAATAACTCAGGCCAACTTTGTCACCAGTCTCTTTAAAAATACCCTTCTAGTACTTTAGTATATTTATATATAAAGAGCAAGATAAGTTCTACCAGAAGATCGATAGAGCTATAAATGAAGCCTTTTTCAGTATAAATAACTTGTGTGGTCCAGATATTATTACTATGACTGTTGCTAGTTTCCAGTTATTTACTGTTTACTTTGTAGTTTTCCCATTTATGTGCTGGACTGGACCTTAGGGAGTTCACTAATGTTACGTTGCGGTATGTGAAAGCAGTATTTGTCATTCATGACAACATCTGTTTGGAATATGTGATCATATTTTCTCTCTAACTGTGCTGCTTAGGAAATGTTCAGTAAAGAAAAAACAGTGTGAATAGTGTTGCTTTTTGGAAAAAAAATGCAGTGCCCCATTTGCAATAATGTCTCCTTTCTGCCAAAACTCATTCTGTTGCAAGTAACAGAAACTGAAGTCCCACAAGTTTAAGACAAAATAAGGATTTATTGACTAATGCAACTCAAGTGATGTTGTGTTAGTCATGGCTAGACCCATATGCTTTTACACGCTTAGAAGATCCGTCTCCCTGTCTGGCAACAGTCCCAGGCAGAAACAGTCTCAGGTTCACACATGCCCAGCTTAGCCACCTAAGCAGCCAGTGGCCATCTCTTCTGCAAAAACGCCCTGGGCAGACTTGGAATTGGCTTACTTTGGGTCACAAACCCATTCCTGAAACAGTCATGGAGGTGTAGAGATTAACTGGGGTATTTAACAAGCTTAAATTAAAAAACAGTTTGGGACCCAGATCAGGATGAACAAAGGAGGAACATTTTGCTAAAGGGAAAGAGGTACATGCTATCAGGAATCAGGTCAAGGCAAAATATGGTGGCAATACAAAAAAACTAGAGCTGTCAAGGACCACCATCGCTTCTCTTACTGTCATCTTCCTCTTCCACACACCTAAAGAGAGAACATAATAAACAGGTTATGTATGTTTTAAGCTCAAGCGTTCCCTAATTTTAATAAAGCATAATTGACTTCTAGAAATGAATGGCCTTTCCACACTAATATTCATCATCAGTAGCATTTGGCTGAATGAGAATTAGGGAGCTCCTCTAAGAGACATCCCAGAAATTGCCTTGTTCAATGATAGGCTTAAAGACAAAACCTGTGGTTGCCCACTTTGAGAACATTAGCAATTGGAGCTAGTTCATTAGCTGCCTTAATTTGCACAGATACTGATGGAAGACAGGAGGACCCACCTTCATCAGAATACCAGCAAAGTACCAGCAGAGTGCAAGTGGGCTTTGCTATTGAAAGCCCAGTAACGGCTTGCATCGGTTTATGCAGATTTGCGTGGCTGGTTACTCTGTGCCCTGGACTTGGCAATGCCCAGATCACATTTAAATCAGGAGCTAAGTGTAATTAAGTACTACCCTCAGCACATCTCTTCTTTTAGGACACTTTTATTCACCATGATTTAGAACATGACAATTGGGTGAGATTAAAGCAGCAAATTGCGCCTATAAAACAAACCCCTGAAAATAGCAAGGGACTATAAAATTTTATAAAGGGAATACTGCACATGCCTCCAATCCGATAAAACTTTTGTGAGCTGGGAGATTAACTGTGAAATAAAAGTAAGCCAATACAGTATGTGCCACATCCAGACTATAAATCGCATATTATTGTTTAGTATCACTTTTATATTCCCTTTCCAAATGACTCCTTAGCATCGTGAGGATGCCCCATGCAGCATACAATTAATTAGCTTTCAAGGGAATCAGCTCAAGGGACACTGGGCCACTCTGCGAATGGAAGGAATGTGGGCGAAGGTGTTTCAACAGGATAGTATTTGGTCTTTGGGGGAGTGTTGTGGTTCTTCCAGTTGCTACTTTAGTTTCCTTATTTTCTTGGCTCATGTTTATGTCCTGTATGTTGTAACGGATGGAGCAGATTTCCAAGGCTCTTGAAAGCTATTTGCTTTTTGCTTAGAATCCCAGGGTTTTTATAGCTACATGGTAACACCCATCTACTGCAGGACTTCCTTTTACAAATAAAGAAATGGAGATTGTAAGCAGTAAGTGGCTTACTTAGATTTGCACAGTAAGCTAGGGGCACACTGGATTCTCCAGGGATAATCATGCCCATTCTGTCTTTTTCCTAAAGCTTTTATAGGTTTTTTATCTCATTAATATTACAATATTGTATAGGTATTTTGTCCTGATAATAATGACGAAAAAAAAATCCTCTTTTAGAACGTTTGGAAAATTTGAAAAATAATTTGAAGTAAATTTTAGAAAATTCATCTGCCTTCTCACCAACCAAAGATACCCACTTTTAACATCAGCCATTTTTCTAGACACACAAAATATATAGGTGTGACTCTTTACCCTGAAAAATAAAGAACATTCTGTTTTTTTCAATTAATACATTTATTGGGAAGATTTCTTCACATGCAACATTTTCTCAAAACATGGTTTTTAATAACTTTCTACTTCAAAATAATGTCTCTTAAATAGTTTAAGTATTCTATTGTTGTTTTATTGCTAGTTCCTTTTTCCCATAGATCAAGCTACTGAAGAATTTTAAACATTAAAAATGTCTTAGAGAGACATGAAGAATGACAGAATATTGATGGAACATAAATCTTTTTAGTCTTTTATGTCCAGGGTAGTTTTACGTGAATAATTGAATCAAGTTTTATGTGATAATATCCAAGTTTTTCATACCAGGTTAAGATTGGATAATATTATTTCTATGTCAAGATACATCTATGTTAGGTAGAATTCTTATAATTTGAATTTTCTTTATTCTATGTGTATGCTAGGTTATAGAGATCAGTCTGTATCACTTTAAGATACTATGTCCTTTACTAGGTCTTCTATAGCAACCATCCATTAATCCATTCATCTATTCTTTCATTTAAATGTGCAATTAAATTATTGCCTTTTCAGCATATGCCAAGCATTATGATGTGTGGACAATAGAAAGATAAATATGACATTGTCTTTGTCTTCAAGGAACTTATACTTTATTTGCAGAGGCAGATAGGTGAACAGTTTACCCATCACTGGGCAGAACATCCTGTGAAATCACAGGAAGGCCAGGTTTCACAGCCTGAAGATCAAGAAGGATTTTAACGGGCAGAGAATGATGGTTCAGGCCAAGAGAGCTGCAAAGACATAAAACAGTCAAAATACCTGGCATGGTCAAGGAATGCTAGGGTGATTGGAGAAAGCATTTGAAAGGAGAAAAAGAAACAAGATCATAGACTGTAAAAGGAGATAAACTTTCTAAATTTGCCATGTAGATATATAAGGAGACAAGTATTTTTCTACCTGTTTCTGTTACTGTTGTTAATTTAGGTAGGCCAGTAGGGATTATCAAGGTTATAAAATTAGCTGGGATTATCAAGGTTATAAAATTAGCTGGAGACCAGGGAGTTACGAGTTCTGGTCTCTTCCTGTTGCTTAATGATACACGGTCGTGTTGCTTATGTTCCTTTCTCTTTTTTTGAATGTAGGCTTTGTTTCTTAAGTGTGAAATGGCAATAGCAAAATAAAATATCAGGCATGTTCACAATATTTAGATATTATAATTAAAAAGTGTTATTAACTGTTTATTGAAATTTGCATTGAACTAATTCTGCAGCTTTAGGCTTTTCTCTCTCACATCCAGATAGCGTAAAATTTAGACTAATACTTCAGTTAGCTAGATTAATAGAGACCCTCTGAGATTATTATTGAAAGAGAAACACAGTTTTATTACTTTCATATACATAATTTGAATTAAGCTAATAAAGAATTGCCTAATAGACGCCCTGATGAACCTGCTTTAATGAATACATGAAAATAATTTGTAATTATAATAATAATTTTATGCAAATGAAAGCTGACAAGGTTTTCAAGTGCCTGAAGATAGTTTGTTTTCTGAAATAGGGTAAAAATGCCTCTTAAAGTTATACAAATAGTGATTCTTGCATTTACGTAGTGATTTCTCAGTTTTCAAAGCATAATACTTTAAAAAGCACGTTTTTATTTGGTCCTTAAAATGACCTCACAAAGTATGTTAGAAGTTTTTAGGCTCATGTCAAAAAAAGAATTCAGAGGTTGATAGAAGTTAAATTATTTGCCACACGTCACAGAATTAGTAATTGACGAAACCAGGTCTGGAAGCTAGGTCCCTTGTTTTTAATCCATTGTTCTGTATCCCAGTGTATACTATCAATTTTCTTAGTATTTCTTCTTTTTTGTGTTAGCTGGAGTCTAGATGACCTTTAGCACATGTGTTTTGTACTTTCCATAAATTCAGAGAGCAATAAGGATCAAGTTACCTTGATTATATTCTCTGAAAAAAACATGCATATGATGTTGACCTTATGTTTGCCTCAATAAATTGAAACAAACCTGTACAATTCAAATGCTGAAACAAAGCTTTACTCTCATGTTTTTAGAATTGAGAGGAAATTTTCTAGTTTTATAAGATGTTACTATAGGTCTCCTGTTATTAATAAGATAGAAACATTTAATTACATCAAGAAGACTATAGGTTTAGAAAAGTTAGACAGTCACCCAAGATAGCATGTTTGTTAAGAATATACCCTAGAAAGAAAGAGGCAAGTTTACATTCTTACTCTTCCTTGACTGCTTTTATGAACGAATGTGGAAAACTTACACTTCCAGAGAATTGGATTAATTTTTGGTTCTTTGTTTAAATACTAGCATGGAGACAATCACCAGATCTATAATTGCAAGGTTAAGTAATAAGGTATAAAAGCAAGCCCCTGAAATGATATGTTATTGATAATTTTATAAATATGACACATCAATATCGAAGTGATTCACCATATTTTAGTAAAAATATCAGTGACTGTCTTCTAAATATATAGATTTTAAAAAGAAACTATAAACTCTAAAAGCATGAGCAATGAGGAACTTGACTGTATCATTTCTTCATTATATTATAGAATTGGTATAAAAGACCTCTTCCTTCAGGTCTATGCATCAAGATTTATTGCTGGAAATAACAGATATTCTTCATTGTTCCTCTGTGTCTTTTATATAAAAGCCTGTGACATACATACTCAGGGCAGCATTAATCTTAGGCTGCAAGACAATGATTTTATAGTACTCTAAGTAGTATTGTAAATTCCTTTGCACTGTGCAAACTTCTTTTCAGGTACTTAATATAAGGATTTCCTACCTGTCTTTCATGACACCCTTTGAAAGAACTGATGGACTTTATTACATGCTACAATAAACAAAAATATAATGAGGGTTCTGAATAGGATGGAAAGACTTGTGGTAGAATAATGTTTCTTTGGAAAACAAGTAGAAAATATGGATAATCATTTTTCAAATTCTGTTTAAATATATCAAAGAGGTTTTGAAATCATGATGATTGGAATGGCTACAATTTCAGAGACAGGAAAACCAAGGAAAGTTGAGCTGATGATTCTCTACTTTTTTCCTGGGAATATTTGCTATTTCTGGATGTAGACAGCTGGGTAGAGGGCTACAGTTATGGGAAAGAAAAGCCTGCTGAACTTAAGGTGGTCTCATGGAATAGAGTCAGGATGGGAGGGAAGGTAACTTGAGGAACCTCACAATACAGTCTGTCAGAAGCTAGAACCATTCCTCTCGAGAACTGAAACAAAACAAGGATGCTTACTCTCACCATGCCTATTCAACATAGTACTGGAAGTCCTAGCCAGAGCAGTCAGGCAAGAGAAAGAAATAAAAGGCATCCAAGTAGAAAAAGAAGTCAAACTATCTCTCTTTGCTGATGATGTGATTCTATACATAGAAAACCCTAAAGACTCTGCCAAAAGTCTCCTGGAACTGATCCACGAATTCAGTAACATTTCAGGATACAAAATCAATGTACAAAAATCAGTAACATTTCTATATACCAATAACATTCTAGCTGACAGCCAAATCAAGAACACAGTCCCATTTACAATAGCAACAAAAAAATGAAATACCAAGGAATACATCTAACCAAGGAGATAAGAGATGTTTACAAGGAGAACTACAAAACACTACTGAAATAAATCAGAGATGACACGAATAAATGGAAAAATATTCCATGCTCATGAATTGGAAGAGTCAGTATTAATAAAATGGCCATACTGCCCAAAGCATTTTAGAGATTCAATGCTATCCTTATCAAAATACCAATGTCATTTTTCACAGAATTAGAAAAAACTATTCTAAAATTCATGTGGATGCAAAAAGAGCAAAAATAGCCAAAATAGTCCTCAGCATAAAGAATAAGGCCAGAAATATCACATTACCCCACTGCAAATTATACTATAAAGCTATAGTAACCAAAACAGCATGATGCTGGTACAAAACCAGACGCATAAACCCAGCTGAGAGCCCAGAAATAAAGCCACGCATCTACAACTATCTGATCTTCAACAAAGTTGACAAAAGCAATGGGGAAAGGATTTCCTATTCAATAAATGGTGCTGGGGTAACTGGCTAGCCATATTCAGAAGAATGAAACTAGACCCCTACCTTTCACCATATACAAAAATTAACTTAAAATGGATTGAAGATTTAAATGTAAGACCTCAAACAATAAAAAT
>NW_012102277.1:3922123-3924530 GCF_000951045.1 Mandrillus leucophaeus
TAGAGGGCTACAGTTATGGGAAAGAAAAGCCTGCTGAACTTAAGGTGGTCTCATGGAATAGAGTCAGGATGGGAGGGAAGGTAACTTGAGGAACCTCACAATACAGTCTGTCAGAAGCTAGAACCATTCCTCTCGAGAACTGAAACAAAACAAGGATGCTTACTCTCACCATGCCTATTCAACATAGTACTGGAAGTCCTAGCCAGAGCAGTCAGGCAAGAGAAAGAAATAAAAGGCATCCAAGTAGAAAAAGAAGTCAAACTATCTCTCTTTGCTGATGATGTGATTCTATACATAGAAAACCCTAAAGACTCTGCCAAAAGTCTCCTGGAACTGATCCACGAATTCAGTAACATTTCAGGATACAAAATCAATGTACAAAAATCAGTAACATTTCTATATACCAATAACATTCTAGCTGACAGCCAAATCAAGAACACAGTCCCATTTACAATAGCAACAAAAAAATGAAATACCAAGGAATACATCTAACCAAGGAGATAAGAGATGTTTACAAGGAGAACTACAAAACACTACTGAAATAAATCAGAGATGACACGAATAAATGGAAAAATATTCCATGCTCATGAATTGGAAGAGTCAGTATTAATAAAATGGCCATACTGCCCAAAGCATTTTAGAGATTCAATGCTATCCTTATCAAAATACCAATGTCATTTTTCACAGAATTAGAAAAAACTATTCTAAAATTCATGTGGATGCAAAAAGAGCAAAAATAGCCAAAATAGTCCTCAGCATAAAGAATAAGGCCAGAAATATCACATTACCCCACTGCAAATTATACTATAAAGCTATAGTAACCAAAACAGCATGATGCTGGTACAAAACCAGACGCATAAACCCAGCTGAGAGCCCAGAAATAAAGCCACGCATCTACAACTATCTGATCTTCAACAAAGTTGACAAAAGCAATGGGGAAAGGATTTCCTATTCAATAAATGGTGCTGGGGTAACTGGCTAGCCATATTCAGAAGAATGAAACTAGACCCCTACCTTTCACCATATACAAAAATTAACTTAAAATGGATTGAAGATTTAAATGTAAGACCTCAAACAATAAAAATCCTGGAAGAAAAGCTAGGAAATACCCTTCTCAAGATCAGCTTTGGCAAAGAATTTATGGCTAAGTCCCCAAAAGCAATAAAAACAAAACCAAAAATTTACAAGAGGAACCTAATTAAACTAAAGAATTTCTACATAGCAAAAAACAAAAACAAAAACAAAAACAAAAAAACAAACAAAAACAAAAAACAAAACAAAACAAAACAAAAAAAACAGAATAAACAGGCTACATAATGGTAGAAACTATTCACAAAGTATGCATCCAATAACAGTCTACTATCCACAGTCTACAAGGGACCTAAACAAATGAACAAGCAAAAACCAAATTATCCATCTAAAAAACAGGCAAAGGACATGAACAGACACTTCTCAAAAGAAGATATGCAAGGAGCCAACAAACATATGAAAAAATGCTCAACATCACTAGTCATCAGAGAAATGCAAATCAAAACCACAATGAGATACCATCTCACACCAGTCAAAATGGCTACTTTTAAAAGTAAAAAATATAACAGGCTGATGAGGCTGTGGAGAAAAGGGAATGCTTATACATTGTTGCTGGGAATGCAAATTAGTTCAGCCACTGTAGAATGCAGTTTGGAGATTTATTAAAGAGCTTAAAAGAGAACTACCATTTGACCCAATAATCCTATTACTGGGTATATACAAAAAGGAAAACAAATGGCTCTACCAAAAAGACACATGCACTTGTATGTTTATTGCAGAGCTATTCACAATAGCAAAGACATGGAATCAACAAAGACAGGGAATCACCCATCAGTGGTGGAATGGGTAAAGAAAATGTGGTACATATACAGCATGGAATACTATGCAGCCATGAAAAAGAATGAAATCATGTCCTTTGCAACAACAGGAATGCAGCTGGAGGCCATTTCCTAAGGAAATTCATGCAGCAACAGAAAACAAAATACTGCATATTCTCACTTATAAGTAGGAGCTAAATATTGAATATGCATGGACATAAAAATGAGAACAATAGATGCTGGGGATTACTAGGGAGGCAGAGGCATAGACTGAAAAACTACCTATTGGATACTATGCTCACCACCTGGGTGATGAGACCCTTCATTCTCCAAACCTCAGCATTATGCAATATACACATGTAACAAACCTGCACATGTACCCCTGAAACCAAAATAATAATTATGAAGAATCCAAAATAAAAAAGTACATGGACTAGATAGTAGATGATAATATCAAGCAGTTATTTATCAAGCAGTTATTTTTCCTTTTGACAGTTGGTAGTTATATTAACGGCCTTCTGGTTATATAATAAAATGTCAGTTTTTTTTTTTTTTTTTTT
>NW_012102277.1:3924580-3925759 GCF_000951045.1 Mandrillus leucophaeus
CCCATCAGTGGTGGAATGGGTAAAGAAAATGTGGTACATATACAGCATGGAATACTATGCAGCCATGAAAAAGAATGAAATCATGTCCTTTGCAACAACAGGAATGCAGCTGGAGGCCATTTCCTAAGGAAATTAATGCAGCAACAGAAAACAAAATACTGCATATTCTCGCTTATAAGTAGGAGCTAAATATTGAATATGCATGGACATAAAAATGAGAATAATAGATGCTGGGGACTACTAGGGAGACAGGGGCATAGACTGAAAAACTACCTGTTGGATACCATGCTCACCACCTGGGTGACGAGACCCTTCATTCTCCAAACCTCAGCATTATGTAATATACACATGTAACAAACCTGCACATGTACCCCTGAAACCAAAATAATAATTTTGAAGAATCCAAAATAAAAAAGTATATGGACTAGATAGTAGATTATAATATCAAGCAGTTATTTTTCCTTTTGACAGTTGGTAGTTATATTAACAGCCTTCTGGTTATATAATAAAATGTCAGTTTTTTTTTTTTTTTTTTTTTTTAAAGAAATGAAGTCTTGCTCTGTTGCCCAGGCTGGAGCACAGTGATGTGATCTCAGCTCACTGCAACCTCTACCTCCTGAGTTCAAACGATTCTCCTGCCTCAGCCTCCCGAGTACCTGGGACTACAGGGTTGTACCACTACATCTGGCTAATTTTTGTGTTTTTAGTAGAGATAGGGTTTCACCATGTTAGCCAGACTGGCCTCGAACTCCTGACCTCAGGCAATCCGCCTGTCTCGGCCTCTCAAAGTACTGGAATTATAGGCATGAGCCAGCATGCCCAGCCAAAATGTTAGTTTTTAAAGAGAAAAACAAAGAAAGCCCGTTTGCCTGTTTTCCCCTCAACACATTTGCTGAATTCTGAAGTTGAATAAAGTGGGAAGGAAAAATGAAAAAAAAAAAAAAAAAGAGAGAGAAAGAAAGAATAAAGCTAAGCTAAAATCTAAATACCTGGGAGGGAGTGTTGAAGAAACAAAGATTAGTGTTCAAGACATGCTGGGATAATGAGCATGATGAACAGAGCAGATATTCAGCTGAAAGCTGTACAGGACTACACTGTAGGAGGAGTACACCTTACGGAGGTAAACTGAGCATTCCTACAAGTTTAGTCCAGCCTCAAAGCAGATCAGTCTCTGGTTGA
>NW_012102277.1:3925809-3928993 GCF_000951045.1 Mandrillus leucophaeus
TGTGATCTCAGCTCACTGCAACCTCCACCTCCTGGGTTCAAACGATTCTCCTGCCTCAGCCTCCCGAGTACCTGGAACTACAGGGTTGTACCACTACATCTGGCTAATTTTTGTATTTTTAGTAGAGATAGGGTTTCACCATGTTAGTCAGACTGGTCTCGAACTCCTGACCTCAGGCAATCTGCCTGTCTCGGCCTCTCAAAATACTGGAATTATAGGCATGAGCCAGCATGCCCAGCCAAAATGTTAGCTTTTAAAGAGAAAAACAAAGAAAGCCCGTTTGCCTGTTTTCCCCTCAACATACTTGCTGAATTCTGAAGTTGAATAAAGTGGGAAGCAAAAATGAAAAAAAAAAAAGAGAGAGAGAGAGAAAGAATAAAGCTAAGCTAAAATCTAAATACCTGGGAGGGAGTGTTGAAGAAACAAAGATTAGTGTTCAAGACATGCTGGGATAATGAGCATGGTGAACAGAGCAGATATTCAGCTGAAAGCTGTGCAGGACTACACTGTAGGAGGAGTACACCTTACGGAGGTAAACTGAGCATTCCTACAAGTTTAGTCCAGCCTCAAAGCAGATCAGTCTCTGGTTGAATTAAGGTGATCACATCGAATTTTTTGCGTAACAAAAAACAGGGCAAATCTGACTGGAGGAAGATAACATATTCTGGAGCCTCTGCAATTTTTGTTATAATATTTGATATTAAATTAAGTATTACTGCCCAAAAAAATGAGATAAAAACATCCTGTCAGTAGAATAGAATGTAATATATTCACAGGGGATCAAGAAAATGGCATCATATGACAAAGTTTTTGAAATGACTATGATTTGTGCATTCAAGAAACTAAAGAACTGTGTGAAAATAGATAAAAACATGGATTTCTTCAGATAAGTAAAATCTATAAAAGGAATCAAATGAACATTGTAGAATTAAATAATATAACAAATTAATTATTCAGTAAATAAGTTTAACATCAAATTGAATACAGCAGTGGATGGGAGCAATAAAAAAACCAGTAGACAGCTTAGTAGAACCTATCCACCTGCAACACAGAGAGGAAATAAGAGAATCTCAAACGGAAAAAGATAAGAGATATGGAACATAAGGTAAGTGTCTAATGTACAACTAATTGGAGTACTGGGAGATAAAAGGTAATTTATGGAAGAATCAATATTCAAAGGAATAATGGCTATGAATGATCCAAATATAATAAAAAATTTACTCACAAATTCTAGAATCTCTGTGAATCACAAGTAGAAAAAATTGGAAAGAAAATGAAACTCAACACATCATAGTAAAACTGACAACCAATAAGAAAATCATAAAAGCAGCCAGGAGGTGGAATGGAGAAAAGTAGCCAAGAAAAATATGACTTATTATTTTCAAAAGTGCTACAATAATATTGACAGCTGACATGATAGCAAGAATAATGGAAGCCAGAAGATAATGGAATTACATCTTAAAAGTGAAGAAGTAAAATAACTGCCAGACTCTTAACTTTTTACTGAGAGTGAAAATGGAGGTAAAATATAAACATTTTAGACAAAAACTGAAATAATGTATCACTGGAATCTGTAATAAAATATATAGATTAAGTTCTTCCTCAAGGAGAAGGAATCACAGAGATGCAGGAAGAAATAAAGTAGAATGAGAAATACATGACTGGATATTATTAAATACTGATTGTACAAAGCAATGATGATGTCCTATGGAGTTAAATAGATTAGGAGTTCATCAATAATGCAGTAGCAACACTAATGCAGATACATTCTTGGATGAGTATAAATCGAATTGATATTGTATGTTCTACCACTATCAGAAGTAGTAAAAGTAATGTTTTTGACTGTAATTATTAAAGAATGCATATTTTTGAATAACCACTAACAAACTAGTAAATTATTTTTTACCAATAACTTACTGGAGGATAAAAAATAGAAAATATTTTACTAATTTAAAAGAGAAGAAATATGAACAATTGAATATAATAAAACATGAATGATTAAATGGTGTATATTAACAATAATAGGTCAATAATCTCATAGAAAATGTATTATTTCCAATTAAAGAATAATTAAAAGACTAAAATTGTCTTACTATTATAGATAATTGCAAATATGTACTGCTTATGAGAGACCCACTTTAAATATATAGACACACATTTTAAAGGAGAACAGTGAAAGATGTCATCTACAGTGTAAGCAAAAGACAGCTGCTGGAGTTTTTTAATCCTAGAAAAGTAGATTCTAAAGCAAGGTGCATAGGAGGAATAGTACATAATTATTAAGAAGGTATCGGCCGGGCATTGTGGCTCATGCCTGTAATCCCAGCACTTTGGGAGGCTGAGGCGGGCGGATCACGAAGTCAGGAGATTGAGACCATCCTAGCCAACACAGTGAAACCCCGTCTCTACTAAAAATACAACAAAAATTGGCTGGGCCTGGTGGCAAACACCTGTAGTCCCAGCTACTCAGGAGGCTGAGGCAGGAGGATGGTGTGAACCCGGGAGGTGGAGCTTGCAGTGAGCCAAGATTGCACCATTACACTCCAGCCTGAGCGACAGAGTGAGACTCCATCTCAAAAAAAAAAAAAAAAAAAAAAGAAGAAAACAAAGAAGGTATCACAGCCTAAATTTGAATGCACTCAGTACCATTGTTTTGAAATATTTAAAGCAATAAATGACAAAAGGAAACTGAAACAGACAAAGCATAATCATAGTGAGTGACTTGAACAAACCTTTTCTACAACCAATAGAACAGGCATCCCCAAATCAATAAGGATATTGAAGATCTGAACAATAACTTCACCTGATTAACAGATATGAGGCATTGCATACAATCATGACAGAAATTATATTTTTTCGAAGTGTGTACAAATCATTACCCAAACTGATCATAAGGCTTTTAAACCAAGCCTTATCACATACCAAAAGACTTGTCATTTATTCAGATTGTATAATTTGGTTACAAAGAATTGACGTAGAATAAAAAAACAAAAGATAGGTAGAAACAAATTGCTTGGAAATTAAACCTTACTCTCTAAATAACCTGTGTGTCAAAGAAGACATCACACTGGTCATTTAAAATCTTTTTATCTAAGTCTGATGAAGAGATGAGTTATCAAAACTTATGGGATGCAGCTAAACAGTGAATAGATGATAATTTATAGCCTTAAATTCACATATAAGG
>NW_012102277.1:3929043-3930718 GCF_000951045.1 Mandrillus leucophaeus
AGTCAGGAGATTGAGACCATCCTAGCCAACACAGTGAAACCCCGTCTCTACTAAAAATACAACAAAAATTGGCTGGGCCTGGTGGCAAACACCTGTAGTCCCAGCTACTCAGGAGGCTGAGGCAGGAGGATGGTGTGAACCCGGGAGGTGGAGCTTGCAGTGAGCCAAGATTGCACCATTACACTCCAGCCTGAGCGACAGAGTGAGACTCCATCTCAAAAAAAAAAAAAAAAAAAAAAGAAGAAAACAAAGAAGGTATCACAGCCTAAATTTGAATGCACTCAGTACCATTGTTTTGAAATATTTAAAGCAATAAATGACAAAAGGAAACTGAAACAGACAAAGCATAATCATAGTGAGTGACTTGAACAAACCTTTTCTACAACCAATAGAACAGGCATCCCCAAATCAATAAGGATATTGAAGATCTGAACAATAACTTCACCTGATTAACAGATATGAGGCATTGCATACAATCATGACAGAAATTATATTTTTTCGAAGTGTGTACAAATCATTACCCAAACTGACCATAAGGCTTTTAAACCAAGCCTTATCACATACCAAAAGACTTGTCATTTATTCAGATTGTATAATTTGGTTACAAAGAATTGACGTAGAATAAAAAAACAAAAGATAGGTAGAAACAAATTGCTTGGAAATTAAACCTTACTCTCTAAATAACCTGTGTGTCAAAGAAGACATCACACTGGTCATTTAAAATCTTTTTATCTAAGTCTGATGAAGAGATGAGTTATCAAAACTTATGGGATGCAGCTAAACAGTGAATAGATGATAATTTATAGCCTTAAATTCACATATAAGGAAAAAAAAAACACTTAAAAATCAATGATTCAGGCTTCCATCTCAAGAAACTAGAAAAAGATTAACAAACCACAAAGTGTAGACAAAAGGAAATGATGAAAATAGGAGCTAGAATTAATTAAAGGGAAAGCAAATGTACAATAGAAAAAAAAATCAACAAAACCAGAAGTTATTTCTTTACAAAGATTAATAAATTTAATAGCAAAACTAATCAAGGAAAAAAACACCAATGCTAGGAATAAAAAGGGTCAACACTACACATTCTAAAGATATTACAAAGGTATTTCATTAATCAATTTGATAATGAAAACTGAAAAGTACAATTCCTTGAAAAGCATAACCTACGAAAACTAGCAGAAGGAGAATAGAAAGACAGAATCTGTTATTTAAAATCTTCCCATACAGAAAATTCCACATCTACATAATTTCACCAAGGATATTTTTCAAACATATAAGGTAGAAATAATGAATCTTTACAATCTGTTTTGGATAAATGGCTAGCGGAATACTCTTATCTTGTTTAGAATCATCAAAATAAGTTGCAAAGACTCTAAGAACTTTGGTAAAGCTGAGAACCTAGGTATTATCCTGAGTTATAAACTAATTTAAAAGGAGTTCTAATAAAAACTTTTATTATATACATTTTAAGTATATAACCATAGTATTCAAGACAGACTGGTTTGTAGGAAAAACGGCCAATATAATTGCTATTGAATTTTAGTAAAGTTTTATATAAGTGGACAGAAGTACACAGTTGCATTTCAGTCGAGTTCCTGATAAATGTATACAACTGGAAAGTATATTCATTTGGGATTCAGAAGACCCAGGTTCTAATTTTGGCTCAAACTAC
>NW_012102277.1:3935123-3945290 GCF_000951045.1 Mandrillus leucophaeus
CGGCTACTTTTTGTATTTTTAATATTTTAGTAGAGATGGGGTTTCACCATGTTGGCCAGGTTTGTCTCGAACTCTTGACCTCAGGTGATACACCTGCCTTTGCCTCCCAAAGTGCTGAGATTACAGGCATGAACCTCCATGCCTGGCCTTTATTCCCATTTTTTTTTTTTTGTGAGACAGTTTAATAGCATAAATCTCCTTTACAGTTGCCATCATAAGTTCTTCCTTGACACTCATATTACCCATTCCCTGGGAACCTTTTGTGTTGTTTCATTGCTTAATGCTGTATCCTCTTTTGTTCATCTTCCATATTCTCTTAAAACTCTGTGTGCATATTTGTTACTGGTTTGGAGTATTTTTTCCAAGTGTTTCTTTCAAATTAGGCAGGTGTATGCTATACTCTCTCAGTTACTGCAGATCCTAGATTGTCTTTCTTTAATCCTGATTGGGGAATTATATCTTGACTGGTGAAATGTTCTTGAGCTACTGCCCTTTTCTGTATTAGTTTGAAGATGTTTTGGCTTTCAGTGTTGCAGATGAGAAGTCTGATATTTATGTGATTTTTGGTTTCTTTGAAGGTAAACTTGTTTATTTGCCTGAATGCTTATAACATTTTTTTTTCATCTTAAAACTTCAGAGATTTTATCAGAATGTGGCTGGAAGTATGTCTTTTTTCATCATTCCTGCCCAGAACTCCCAAGCCCTTTAAATTTTCAGCTGCAGATCTTGGCTCAGTTTGGGGAATTTTTATTTTTGTTTTCCTTAATATTGGAATAATTCTTACTATTGCCTTTTCTCCATTTGTTCCCTTTTCTCCATTTACATTATCTTGAGTCTGTCCTCTTAGTCTGTGTTTTCCTTTGTGATTTCCATATTTTTTTCTTTTTGTTTTGTGCTTTGGATATTTCCTATGCTCGACCTCCCAGGCCACTAATTGTGTTCACCACAGTTAAATCATGCTTGTCTTTAATTCTTTCACTGATTTTCTTGGTACAATCATTTAAGTTCCAGGACGTCTTTTGTACTTGAATCACCTTTATAACGAGTGCCTTTATTATTTTGTTTATCTGGTGCTCATCTCTCTTCCTGGAGTGGAGTCACACCTATGGAGGAAGATTGGAACCTAATCCGCCTCTCTGCCTTCTTGGCCTTCCAAGGAAGGCAGGTATTTTTCTCTATTGACTCACTAGGACTCAAGTTTGTTTGTTGAAATATCCTTAATTGTAGAAGTCCTGTATCTGGTAAAAAACAAAGACATTTCTTGTCTTGTGAGTGTAAGACTTAGAGCAGGTTGTTAAACCTCTCCTACTGCCACTCTACATCTGGTCTTCCACTCTCCTAGCCCTGAAAGTAGAGAAGACACAGCTCATTCATTTTACTCCCTCTTGGCTGTTTAGAGCTCAGGGAGACTCAGCATTCTGAAAAGGGTTAATGTTGAACTCCTCTTGTCCAACTTTGCTGGGTTTTATAGATCTGCAATTATCATACTTTATAGAGGACTCTGAAGCTCTGTGGCCCTTGCATAGAATTTGTTTCAAATTCTCTCCTCAGGGACTTCAATAGATTCTGAGTTCTACTGGAAAAGTGGTAGTAGCTGCTCTCCTTAGAGAGGCAGAAGACTGAGCTGGTGAAGGAGAACAAATGCTGTAGGTGGTCATATTGTAGAAAACTTGCTCAGTTCCTTAGGAATAATGATAATAGTCATAGCTATAATTAATATCTAATAATTAATAGCTGTAAGTTACCACAGTCTTCCTGTCACAGATTCTGTTACATAGGTCGTAACTTGGAATTGAGGAGAAAGAATTCTAGAGATTGATTCAAGTACTGACTCACATTAATCAACTGTGCAACACTGGATGGATGGTTTAACCCTTTTGTGCCTGTTACTTGTCTGGAAGATCAGGATAATTGTATTCATAATTCTTTGTTGGAGTTTAGATACTGTAAGGGCATCTGTGTCACCCATTACCCTGTTCCTTTCCCCACCATCTTGTCTTTTAGAATTGTTTTGTCAACTGGGGTGGTCTATGCAGTCTTACCTATACTATATGACCTTGTTCCCCCAGCTACAGCTGATAGGATCAGAAGTGGACACCTGACCCAAGCTGGGTCAGATGAAGTGCTTTTCCCAGAATGGGGAGTTTAGAGATCCTCGTCAGTCCCAGGAGGCCACTTGAACTGAGGGCAGGCTAACATAGATGCTAAGAAGACTGTTGTCAAGCACCCAGCCATCTCAGCCATATCTGAAAAGAAGACAGAGAACCCACTGGCACAGATATGAGACCACATAAATCCCAGATTAGAGAGAGCAACATAGTGAGAAGCGTTCCTTGGTTCCTGATGGTTTTCTGGTTCCTGGCCGCAGTCTTCCTCCATAGGCTTATTCAATTTTCTCTTCCTGGGATTCATAAGCTTGCTTCTGTGTGGCAACAAATTCTACCTATATTCTATGTACTTAGTTTAGTTGGGGTGAGTTTCTGTTGCTTGAGATTGGAGGATTCCTAAGGCACTTATCTTTATTGCTGGCGAAATGAATACACATAGAAAATGAGAATGAAAAAATGTCTTGGAAAATAAAACAGAATCATACAGACACAGTTCTTATTGCTTTGCTGGCAAAATCGTGTGCTTGTGTATCTATAATTTGGGTGTGTTCTGCATATGTTTTTAGCAGCTCCTACACTTTAAACCAAGGTTATTAGTCTTGTATCTAAGCCATTCCATTCAGAAATTGCAACATTTTTTAGCAACGAATTGCACTGGATATTGGTCACATTTTGGAATTAAACTATTTTCTCTTTCTCCTGTATTTTTAGAGTTGGAGAAGAGATGAGAAAAGGGGCCAACATGCTGGTCCTTTGAAGTTCAGCTTCCATTTTCTACTTTGCATAGATATTTTTCATCTGAGGAATCAGTCTCCTTTGGGAGAATGGTGTCTTTTTCCATAAAGGAAAGCTGATCCATGGGGAAAAAAAGTAGTTGCTGCTTTGACAGTTTCATCTAAACTTATATTCCTGAAAAGAAGACATCAGAAAATATATGTTTTCTTAAAAGTTACTACTTTAAGGCCATACAGGCAATGCGAAAAAATCCAGATACAATCTCTTTCTCTAGCCACTCTGTTCAAGCATTCTTTCAAGATGTAGATAGGAAAAAACATCATCTCCCAGTTTGTGTCTATCAGTGTCTGATCAAGAAAACATAAACCACCCTATGTATTTCAACAGAGGGAATTTAATGAAACAGATAATTCATTACATAGGCAGTGGAAAAGCTGAGAGAGCAGCCAGCAGCATGAGGCTACTAAAGGGTTGGAGAAACAACGTCGAAGTCAAGATGCCAGAACCATCAGACAGGAATGAGAATATGGGCATGGCTACCCTGGCATGAGTTGGGACCGTGGAGAGAAGGCCTCTTGAGAATGAGTTAGATCATGAAGGAGATGCTGCCTCTGCCAGAGAAGAGACACTACACAAGACAGAGTAAGAGGGGAAATAAATGCTCTGACTTCTCCTACACTCCAGAGCCTCTTGCTGGATAAGCCTACCTAGAAGGAGTGGGTAAAGGAGCCTGGGAGATGTAACTCTCTAAGACGCTAAGCAGAACAGAGAGAGGGAATGGGGTAGAGCTGACAGCAAGCAGGCAAACTCTGTCATATAGTTTATCTAATTCTTGAAATTTCAGTTATTTGACTGTTTCTGTTATACTCTCTTAAGGCCAAATCCAGGAGGCAGATTTTGGCTTGGGCAAAAGATTTTAGCAGGTGGTGGTACTTCCTTTCTGGGAGACTTGGGAAATATGTGTTTCTGAGGGCAGGTTTTCGTGATGGGGCATAGGGTATACTCTTGGGATTTGGAGGGTGAGACATAGATGTTTAGTGTTCTATAATGCACGGGGCAGCACAGCACAATAAAGAACTACTATATTGAAATGCCAATAGTGACCCATTGAGAAACACGGTGATTTTATGTTACACAATCATCTGAAATAGAAAAGATTATCTCAAAAACCAGTACATCTATGGTTGCTTAAGGATTTCCACCTGGACCATCTTTGGCAGAGATGTTATAGAGAGGATTAGAAACTAAGGTAGTGAGAACAGAGGCAGGATTGGAGTTGGACTTGACCTCTGTGTTTTCTCACATCCTAAAGATTTTATAATAATCCTTTTGATAATTATGAAAATACCGACTTTTATTTGGGGCCTGTTTGGTACCAGTCTCTGTGTTCAATGCATACACACATTATCTCATTTATTTCCTTCAATAAAGCAGAGAAGAAGATAATAACTCTTTATCCACATTTTGCAGATAGGGAAATTGAGACTCAAAGGGGAAAACTGACTTGTCCACATTACCCTGTTAGAAAGTGATAGAGGAGGAACTTGAACCCAAATTATTTAACTCTTAGCCCATATCCTTAGACAGTATGCTCTGAGACTTCCCTATTCCAGTTTTTATGTCCCCTCATCTCTGGGTTTTGAATCTTCCCCTTCATATCTGTGTTATGCTGTATGATTGTATGCTCTGTGTGTGTTTCTTGCTGTGGACACTGGTGCTTAGGCCCCACCTACTCCAGGAAGCTATTCAGTTTAGACTCAGGTTGTGCAACCATCACATGGCCTCAAAATGTTAACTTCCTAATTTGTGACCCTGCTGTTTCTCCTGGTGCCCTCCAGTTTATTCAGTACTCAATCTGACCATACCTTCCTACTCATGACCAAGAGCGCTCTGCATGGACTAACCATGAAAGAGGAATTTTCAGAAAGTATCTATCTTGGTTGTGCTTTTATTCCTCATATACATAGAGTAAGCAGAAGTTAGCATACCTAGGATCAAGATAACTTCATTCATTTACACAAATATTGATAAAACACCAACTATGTACCAGACATGTGTATGATGAACATAGGTGTTGCCTGTAATTCTCATAGGGTTTAGAGTCTAGATGCTGTGCTACCCAGTAGAACTTTCTGCGGTGTCCAGCACAGTTGCCACTAGTCACATGTGGCTTCTGAGCTCTTGCAGTGTGGCTAATGTAATTGAAGGACTGAATTTTAAATTTTATTTAATTTTAATTAATTTAAATTTAAATACTACACATGATTAGTAGCTACTATATTGGAAAATATGGGTGTACAGGGAAAATAGGAAATTATAATGAAAGATACACATTTAACATTTACAGTGTCTGCAATGGACTAGTCAAGGGATAGAGGAGTAAGACTCGGCATATTGGAGTTCACAGTCTAGGAAGGATATAAACACTTCTATAGATACCATTGTAAGCATGGTTTGAAATCGAGTCTCAAGCAAATGTGGTAGGTAGAAAGCGAGGTAGTGACTAGCAGTCTGGAAAATTAGGGATAGTTTTAAGGAAGAGGAGCATTTCAGTTGGACCTTGAGAAGTGAAGGAATTGCCTAGGCAAAGACGTAGCATTTCCGGTAGGGAAAACTTTCGTAATCTGGGCACTATTTCAGGCTAGATAATATATTAATAATAAATATTCTGGGATGGAATATTTTCTTTGAGGGTCTGTCCTATGTATTGGATTATGTTTAGCAGCATCCCTGGCCTCTAACCACCAGATGCCAGTAGCACCACCGCCTCCATTTGTGAAAACCAAAAATGTCTCCACTCATTGTGAAATAGTCTTTAGAGAACAAAATAGCCTCTGGTTGAGAACCTCTATTGTAGAGGAAGTGTTGCACGAGAGCTACAGCTGTGACATATGGGAGGATGGTGTCAGCGGAGAGGAGGTGGGTGAGTGTAGAGCCAGATATCAAAGAGCTCAGGCATCTGGTGTGCAAATGATTCTGTAAGCAACAGAAACTGGTGGAGTTGTGTATAGTAGGACAACCACAGGACTGATGTTGTTGTTTTGCAAGCAAACCTAAAGTAAGGTGTTCTCCTACATGTTATGCCAGGTGGGAAACAAACCAAGCTGGGAAGCAATTAGAAGCAGACCATATTGGGGCTGGCTTAACCACAGGCAGTAGCAGCTAAGATGGGGAGGAGGTCAGCATACATAGCCAGTAGCATTTAAATGAATTCGGTCCTTCCACTGATGTCTTGAGTGTGTTCAAACTGACAAAGACATTTTTAGAATGATAGACTTTGAAGACATTCATATGATTTTTAAAATAAACTCTATTTTGGACTTTACTATTTTCTTTTTTTGGTAGGGAGGTGGACAGAGTCTCAATCTGTCACCCAGGTTGGAGTGCAGTGGCACAATATCGACTCACTGCACCTTCCGCCTCCCAGGTTCAAGCGGTTCTCCTGCCTCAGCCTCTCAAGTAGCTGGGATTACAGGCACCCACCAGCATGCCTAGCTAATTTTTGTATATTTAGTAGAGATGGGGTTTCATCATTTTGGCCAGGCGGGTCTTGAACTTCTGACCTTGTGATCCATGCGCCTTGGCCTCCCAAAGTGCTGGGATTATAGGCATGAGCCACTGCCCCGGCCGACTTCACTATTTTCAATGGAAATGCAACTCCTCTCTAGAGTGATGTTATGTGTAGATTTGTTGAATTAACAATGTCAGAAAATATATTTAATGCTGTCTTGGGACAGAGAAGGTAAGAGTATAATTTTAATCTTCATTTGTTATAGATCATCGAGATGAAATTGAATATATCTATGTAACATACCTGGAGAATAAGAAAAATGTTGGGTTTTTCCATGAACAGTTTGAGTATTCAGCAGTATTCATTATAATTACTTCATATAAATACTTTGAATCAGAAAAGACAGCAATGAAATAATAGAAATCCTGTGGTTTTTAGGCCATTGTTTCTTTTAGATAACATTTTGTGGTTGCATTAATTTCACTTATAAGCGATCTGATTAATTTGTTAAGCTACTGTAATTCAGAACAGAAAACAATAATCTCAGTAGAGTTTATAAGTTGAAGTTATTAATATTCAGAGTTAGGTTGACCTCTAGGGCATATACTATGTCAACACTGAGACAGTAGCTGTGAATGAGCAATGGATGGATAAATAATAACACATGTGCATAATACATAAATGCAATTATTATATACACAAATAAAAATTGCTTGCCTTCTTAGCTTATTTTAAGTGTTAAAAAATCCTTTTAGATACCTACAAGGATATTTCTTTTTTACCAAGATTTACAGGTTGACTGAAATGGAGAGCAGCCTTCTGTGACTGAATATCACTTGCCTACTAGTTCTCGTGGTTTAGCTCTGAATTTTATTCTCTCTTGTGCATTTAAATCCTTGTGAAAGTGAACCAGGTACTGTTTATAATAGCACATAATAAATTGTGATTAGGATCTTTTCCTTTGGTTGGTTTTTCCTTCTACAGTAAGTGAGGAAGCTCCTTGAAGGCAAGGGCCACCTCCAGTGTCCCTGTGAGATTTCTAGAAAAGTAATTGGGATTCACTTGTGTTTTAATTCCTTCGATGCTCTGACTTGTAGTTAATATGGTTGAAGCTTGGGCCAGCCAGTAAATTGTGTGTTTAAAAATCAAAACAAACCCAAAATGCCAACCTGGCATTGAATGATGTTTCTTATGATAAAACTATGATCCATTGCTGGAGATAAGTCCGTAAATCCCATAAAACACTCCTTCCAAGCTTTCTCAGATAAATTTGCCAAGTTTAGCCCATGAAATATCTCCTGGTCATTTCAAATATTTTTGTTTCAAAGAGTTTTCATTGTTTTATGATGCAAAGCATTTGGTATATTCTTGTGGGGAACTGTTGCATATGTGTTTATTTGTTTGTTTGCTTATAGTGGAAGAAGTTGTTTCAGAACCTTTGGAATGCCACATAACACTCCAGGAAGGACTCTTTTATGGAGAGAGGATAGTTTTCTTTTTAAATTTTTCTGTCATTATCATCATCATCATCATCATTGTTTTAAACACTACTATTTTATGAAAGGTTTTACTTGCTCAAGAGTTTTCTTTTCTGTCTCTTCAGCCTATCTTGGGGTAGGATGGAGGAGGATGATATGCTACAAAGATAAATAATTAGAAAAGGAGGCTGTGTTTATTATTAGAGATGAAATAGTACCCTAGAGTAGTAATAAACTGGCTCTCTGGATACTTAGTAACTGGAATTGTTATATCTGCAACCTTTTAAAAAAATAAGCCTTGAATGCAATGAACCTGCCTTTGGCACTGAAGTCCCCAGTAGGAGTTCTGAGGATTCTGCCCTGCCTTTATGATTTCATCTCCCTAACTTGTTTGCAGTCCGGCCACATACCGTGTGGGCCTCATTGTTTCCACCTGGAGTGAGAACAAACAGTTGGCATCTTGATTTTGTGATTTACCCTTTTTTTTTTGGTTTTGTTTTTGCTTTGCTTTTGGCATTTTAAAAACCTTCATTTGTTTCCAAATCTTATTATTTCTGACCATTGAAAAGCAACACCCACCAGAATGCTATTTTTAAAGGTGCTTGTGTAGTGTAAGCAGGTACTGGACAGCAAATCAATCTGGCTACATTTTGTTCTCATTACAATTTTGCACCCACCCCTGTTGGCAGAGTGGGAGAGGAGGAAACACAATGAGAGACAGAGACACCAGGTCTCTCTGCTGTTGTGAAGAATCTGTAGTCTTCTTGTGGGATACGTAGTGATTTCTCTGTCCCATATTTTTTCCCTCATCTGGAAAATCCAATGAAGATTGGATGGCATTGGGCAAACTATCGCATCTGAGAAATGGACCCAAAAGAATTCAAATAACAAAAACACAAAACCACAACAGAGCCATCTATGTAAAAATGAAATAAACTTTAGGGATTATCTAGTCAATAGATTATTATTCTGACTTTAGTAGAACTCTTGAGCAAGTAAAACCTTTCATAAAATAGTAGTGTTTAAAACAATGATGATGATGATGATGATGACAGAAAAATTTATTGAGTATTTCTCATGTTGTAGTTACATTATTCATGTAAGAAACTGGATGGTAGAAAGGATGTATGTGCCAAGTCACATAGTTACAAAGAGACAGATCTAGGTTCTTAATGACGTGGTAGAACCACCTTCACCAACCCTGAAAACTTCTACTTCTAGACTTCTTTATATAGTAGATTATTACATGTTTTTATTGCATTAGCTACTGCCAGTCAACGTCTTACATGAGGTGAACATATTAAGTGCATTGTAAGAGAACTCAGCTATGCAGCTGTGAACACACGAGTCTATAGCTGATAATTAGCCAATTCCCTTCAGGCCTCTGAAGTGTTTCTAAAAGCCAGGATTACCTGGAGAAGACCAGGCAGTATCAGGAGTTGAAGGTGCATAGTTTCTGTTGTTCTCAAGAAATCCACTGACTGGCACTGAAAGTGATGTGATGAATTTTTGGGAATTGAGTGGTCACACTGGAAAATAAGAATAACACCTTGAAGCATTTTTATCCATCTCACTGCTAACTAACAGAGCGAGGACAGAACTGATCCTCATTGTGTATTTACAATCATTGAGATGAACCAAGAGATGACCAATGTTGTGGGTTAATAAGGACACTAGTCTGGAGGTATGTCTCATTAAACTTTGAGAGTTATGTCACCAGGTTTTTTTCACCCAGGGTCTTATATCACTGATTGTTGGGGTAAGCGAATGATCTCACTGACTTTCTTACCTTCCTAATATCTGAATGTGTGATAATGAGTTGTAGATTGACAAAAAGAGAGAAAGAAAGAAAGAAAAACATGAAGAGTGAGTAGAAATAGGGAAGTGAAGACAGGGAAAAAGAGTAAAGAGAAAGAGAGGAGGGAGGTGTGTGACAAAAAGGGCTGAATATAGCTATGAGAGATGAGCATCATGTGGAAAATAAACAAAAGTCTAAATAAGTGAATAAAAATATTGGGCCCTGAATGAACATCAAATACTCCTGAACCTTGCAACAGATATTTATGATTACTTCCTAAAAGCATCTTTTTTAATACAAAAAGACTAGTAAATGAAGACAGTTCTATAGTCATCATCTGATGAAAGATATACTGAACTGGGTGATCCTGGCAAGTTAGTGGCCTCAGTTGTCTCTTGTGCTAAATGAAAAGTGCAGTAAATGAGCCTCTTTTATTAATGCTAAGATCATTTCCTCATCTGCTCCTTTCCTGTTGGCTTAAAGATTGGTCATTTATTGCTGTAACAATAATTGATGTAGGGTTATTACTTTAATTAG
>NW_012102277.1:3945340-3947549 GCF_000951045.1 Mandrillus leucophaeus
ATTTTTGGGAATTGAGTGGTCACACTGGAAAATAAGAATAACACCTTGAAGCATTTTTATCCATCTCACTGCTAACTAACAGAGCGAGGACAGAACTGATCCTCATTGTGTATTTACAATCATTGAGATGAACTAAGAGATGACCAATGTTGTGGGTTAATAAGGACACTAGTCTGGAGGTATGTCTCATTAAACTTTGAGAGTTATGTCACCAGGTTTTTTTCACCCAGGGTCTTATATCACTGATTGTTGGGGTAAGCGAATGATCTTACTGACTTTCTTACCTTCCTAATATCTGAATGTGTGATAATGAGTTGTAGATTGACAAAAAGAGAGAAAGAAAGAAAGAAAAACATGAAGAGTGAGTAGAAATAGGGAGGTGAAGACAGGGAAAAAGAGTAAAGAGAAAGAGAGGAGGGAGGTGTGTGACGAAAAGGGCTGAATATAGCTATGAGAGATGAGCATCATGTAGAAAATAAACAAAAGTCTAAATAAGTGAATAAAAATATTGGGCCCTGAATGAACATCAAATACTCCTGAACCTTGCAACAGATATTTATGATTACTTCCTAAAAGCATCTTTTTTAATACAAAAAGACTAGTAAATGAAGACAGTTCTATAGTCATCATCTGATGAAAGATATACTGAACTGGGTGATCCTGGCAAGTTAGTGGCCTCAGTTGTCTCTTGTGCTAAATGAAAAGTGCAGTAAATGAGCCTCTTTTATTAATGCTAAGATCATTTCCTCATCTGCTCCTTTCCTGTTGGCTTAAAGATTGGTCATTTATTGCTGTAACAATAATTGATGTAGGGTTATTACTTTAATTAGGTGTAATTAACAAAAAACACACGTGCTTTGATATTTTTATTTTCACTAAAGATAATAGGGATATTAACTGACAGGTTGTTCAAGCACCAATAAAATGAGCCATTATACTTTTTAATTTTGTTGCTTTAAGCTAACTAAATATGTGTTTCTCTACTTTTCTTCATTTTTATTTCTTGTCATATGGTCTTTCTGACAGAAAATATTTCTTGTCTTTACTGATGTTCATTTATGTCTATGCAGAAGTCAAGTCATCTTTTAATAATTTAATAATTTCTTGTTCTTTTAAATAAAGCAAAAGCTTTACAAGACATTTTGCCTCTAGAAGGCTGTGCATGTTATTTCAATATTTTTACCCTTCTTCTAAATGTCAAATTATTTTCTAGAGCGTTTTAAAGGACTATAGTTACCATTTTTATTTATTTATTTATTTCATAATTGGCTAGACAGCTCCTTTTGACTGGTTGCATCGTTTATGTTAATTGTCTTTAATACAGTTGCAACTAATCTTCCTAAGTTAAATAAAGATAAAATGAAGAACTAAATGTGGATAAAATTCATCCAAAATCTTTTATGAGAAAACATTCACTTGATGAAAAGTAGATGTCTGAAAACTTTTGCAGTTAAAAGTAAATAAAAATGATTTGGTTAGAAAATATCAATCGTGATTTTGTGGAGGAGAGAGGTTTTCTCTGAGTAATCCTCCTTTAGTGTCTGCTTTTAACTGATAATTTCCATTCAGTGAAAGATTGCAAGTCCCAAGTAACTACCAATAGATTATTATGTTTTCCAAAACATGTTCTTTCCTGCTTGTCACCCAACTGATACTGGATATCACATGTAAAACTGTGGCACAGGTCATCTATTCCACAGAACAACAACAACAAATTGTGTGCTTTTGAAACTAGTACTCAGTTCCATTCCTGGGAATTGGCATACAGTTAAAAGGTGTTTGTAGAATAAACCTGGATTCTTACGAAGAGACATGTTTCTTAGAGAATAACTTGGGCCAAAAAAGAAGCACTCATTTATGGTCCGTTGTTCAGAACAGTGCTCTAAGCCATTGTTAGTCTGATCTCACTGTGACAATTCTGTATTGAAGGCATTAAGCTGGGGACAAGCATCCTCAGAACATTAAAAACCAAAAATAAGGCACCATACGTTTATGCTAGAAAGTTATTGTCAGTTCTTAGTTTCTTTAAGAAAAATTTTGGTCACCAAATATAGGTATGTGGCTGAATTCTGGCTTCAGCATGTGAATAGGGAAATATAATTAATCAAAAGAACAGGCTATTTGAAACATTGCAAGTTCACCTCAACACTGGAAATCAGTTTCTCAAAGTATCTTCGATGGGACATTTGAGTAAGAATCATGTATGAGT
>NW_012102277.1:3947599-3975144 GCF_000951045.1 Mandrillus leucophaeus
ACTCAGTTCCATTCCTGGGAATTGGCATACAGTTAAAAGGTGTTTGTAGAATAAACCTGGATTCTTACGAAGAGACATGTTTCTTAGAGAATAACTTGGGCCAAAAAAGAAGCACTCATTTATGGTCCGTTGTTCAGAACAGTGCTCTAAGCCATTGTTAGTCTGATCTCACTGTGACAATTCTGTATTGAAGGCATTAAGCTGGGGACAAGCATCCTCAGAACATTAAAAACCAAAAATAAGGCACCATACGTTTATGCTAGAAAGTTATTGTCAGTTCTTAGTTTCTTTAAGAAAAATTTTGGTCACCAAATATAGGTATGTGGCTGAATTCTGCCTTCAGCATGTGAATAGGGAAATATAATTAATCAAAAGAACAGGCTATTTGAAACATTGCAAGTTCACCTCAACACTGGAAATCAGTTTCTCAAAGTATCTTCGATGGGACATTTGAGTAAGAATCATGTATGAGTTCAGTCACCAGTGCAGATTTCCAGACCCCAATAGCCTGTTTACACTCATTATTTGGGGGCATACACAAGAATCTACTTTTTCAACTGGTTCTCCCAGAAGGTCCTCAACTAGATAAAGTTAAGTTAACTTCCTCATGAAGCATCATTACTATGGTTCTATTTGGGAACAAACCAGGCATCATTGCAGCTTTGTGCAGGAAAGTTATGCTTTAAATGAGACAGGTGGAATGCTTGTTTTAGCCTTGCATATTTTTCTGAGTCTTTGGGCATCTTATTTTCAGTTGTAGAGTTAATTATCTGATGATAGGATTTTTTGAAAAAAGAAGAAAGGAAGGAAAAAGGAATACAGGAAGCTAGTTTTCTTGGCCATTGCATCTAGCAAGCAAAAACAGGGCTTGATCACAGTGAATATGTGGAGGGGAAGTGAGAGGAGGTTAGACAAACGTATTGGATAGGTGGGAGGTTTGGGATGCTATGTAGCAAGCTTAGAATTTTCAATTTTATTCTGTAGGCAATGGTAAGTCAGTGAAGGTGGAGTAGAGGAATCAGATGATCAAAGCTTGTCTTGAAAAAGTAAAGAAAGAAAGGCAAACTATCAAGTGGATTACAGTGGAGAGAGCAGTATGTTTAAAACTGCAAGAGATTTTTGCTTGCATGCATGAAAAGAAAAGGCCTGTGCATGCCTGAATTCAACCAAGGGCAAAGGGCTAGTTGCTAGCTAGAGAATAAAAACAAAATACCTGCTGATCAGAAAAACACCCTGTGAGCAGATTTTAATCAAAGCCCTAAATATGATCGCTGAGAAGTGATCATATTCCCAGGTCACTGTTGGAGGACAGCACTTCTCTTCTAGATATTTTTTGTGTTGTTGAGTTTGGCATCCTGCTTGGGATTCTTCTGAAGGTTTACGTAGACTGACTCTGTAACCTCAGAATATTTGCTCAGGATTTGATGGTTTTTCCGGGAGACTGCACTGAGATTCTGCCTTGGCTAGACTTTTGCTTTGATTATAGAGGGGTCCGTTTGTCTGGTAGCCTCTTCATGTATTCCTTTGAATGTTAGTTGCAATATAATGCCACCATGAAAGGATAGATGGTAAAATGGTAGTGACTGAAATGTTTCCTCTCCTACCACCATTAAATCAGAGTCCTCAATAACTCAGAATCTCATTATTCTTTTGATGGAGAGATGAAAGGCAACTCATTCTTTCAGCCCTCCAGTAAACATTGAATGCCCTCTGTGTGTCAGGTACTGTCTGAGATATTGGCACTGTGAAACTATGAAACAAGAATTTTCAGTCAAATGTGGGGGAATGGGCACCTACATGGCTAATTACTGGTTACCATTGCTCTTATGATAAAATCACTAATCTTTCATCTAGTCTTAGGGCCTCAGGTCTTCTAGCCCCTCTGTACTTTCTAGGCACATTTTGTTTCACTCTTTTCACATTAGGTGCCCCACCCACATGGCTCTCGTTTCTAACATTACCTTGGTCCTCTCCACTTCAGAGTTTTCTTGTTTGCTCTTTCTGTATCCAGGAATGTTCTCCTATTTCCCATTTGTTTGGCTAACCTCCATCATTCTTCAGAATTTACTTTAAACTATCACTTCTCTGAGGACACTTTCTTTATCCTCTAACACTGGATATTCACCTCTTGTTATGTATTCTCATTGCTCCTTCTGTTTTCCTTTCATAGCACTTTTTGATAAGAGAATTGAACATTTTCATAATTTTTAGTTAATTTCTATTTCCTGTTCTAGACTCTAAGCTTCATGGGAGTATGGGGAGTGGCAGAGGCATTCACTGTGGTAACTTCAGCATGCTGACCAGACCATAAAGGGCACTTGGTACACATTTTTAAAAATATGTGAATGAATAAATGGAAGGTGGTGAGTGCAACAGTTGAATATGCATGGAGACACAGGATGAGCATACCAAACTCAATTTGGAAGGATCAGGGATATCAATACTTTAAACCCAGTATCTACTTAATACATAAAATAATGCCCTGTATCTCTTTAAGATCCTAACTCATCAACCACAAACTAAACCCTAATGACTATATTTACTATGATGGTAAAAGTTACTACTATTTTAGGAAGAGTTTCAACAAAAATCAAAACAAAATGATTTCTAATGTAAATCTTAACTATAAGAAAATAAGCACATTTTCAATTAATGGACATGTTTCTATAGAATAAAAAGTGGCTATTTCTATGTTTGATCAATTTATATATAATCCTTTCTGAGTAAACATTCCACTATCTGGTTTAATAACTTCAATACATTTCTTAAAGATTAACACGATTATTTGCTTCATTTAGTCTTAGTTTGTATTAGTGTACCTGCTGTAAATTGTTTATCTCACTTATTTTTTATTTCAGACATATCTGTGTTGCTGTATACCAGGTCAAATCATACTCTAACTGGAGTATACATTTAAGGGTTCTGTATTCTCTCACCATCTAAGTTGATAATGACCGTAGTCATTTTCATTCTTTATCAATTTGCCTGTTTGCTATGTATTCTTAAGGTAGTTCATTGAGGAAATTATAATCAAACTCTATGAAGTTTGACTAATTACTACTCTCAACATAAAGTTAAAATCCAAAAGATCTCTGTGGAATATTGGTCAGACAATGTATGAAGGCATATACATGATGCATAGTAAAACTGAATCCATTTGAGCGATCCATTATCCTAGGTTATCACATATATGTCAATTATTAACCAAAATTAGCAGTAAAGTGTTGTATTAGTCAGTTCTCACATTGCTGTAAAGAACTACCTGACACTGGATAATTTATAAAGAAAAGAGATTTAATTGTCTTGTGGTTCCACAGGCTGTACAGGAAGCATGGTTAGGGAGACCTTCAGGAAACTTACAATCATGGCAGAAGCAAAAAGGAAACAGACATCCTACATGGCTGGAGTAGGAGGAAGAAAGAGCAGGGGAAGGTGCCACACACTTTTAAACAACCAGATCTCATGAGAACTCACTCACTATCGTGAGAACAGCAAGTGGGGAGACTGCCCCCATGATCCAGTCACCTTCCCCAGGCTCCTCTTCCAACACTGGGGATTACAATTCTACATGAGATTCGAGTGGGGACTCAAATCTAAACCATATCAAATGTAAAGGCTGGAAAGAAAAAAAAAGTCAAATGTACACAGACAAAAAAAAAAAGTCAAATGTACACACGTTTTGCACATTGGAAAACATTTACTGGTGGTCGTATTTACAAGTAACCTGATTAGATATCTTGAAGTTAGAAAATTTAGGGTTTGGTCCATTGAGCAAATATACTGAGCTTTCCCTGCATGAAAACCTTTGTACTAGGCTCAACTGAAAATAGTGGGGGTGGGGAGAGAAGATTTGGCCTTTCAAGAATTTGAAGTTTGTTCAGAAGGATAAAAGCAAATAGAATCTAACATCTGAATAATGCTTGGAACATGACGTGTGAGTTAATAAAAATACATCAATTACAATGCTCTTTAATTACAAGTTAGAGGCGCCAACCCCCTGCACAGATGACCATCCTCATATAGCTTTTGACTCCCCCGAAACTTAACTATTAATAGCCTACTGTTGCCTGGAAGTCTTACTGATAATATAGATAACCAATTAACATATTTTGTATAATACGTATTATATACTGTATTATAATAAAGCAAGCTAGACAAAAGAAAATATTATTAGGAAAATCATAAAGAAAAGAAAATAAATTTACTATTCATTAAGTGGAAGTGGATCATCATAAAGATCTTCATCCTTGTTGACTTCAAGTTAGTAGGCTGAGGAGGAGGAGGAGGAGGGGTTCGTGTTGTCTCAGGAGTGGAAGAAGCAGAAGAAACTCTGCATATAAATGGATCCATGAAGTTCAAACCTGCACTGTTCAAAGGTAAACTGTAATTAGTTTTGGGTACAGTGGTAGTGAATAAATGATGCGAGAGGCACTGAAGGAGAGTTTCCTAGAGAGGGTGAGTTTTGAGCAAAAAGTTGAACATGTGAGAGCTTATGGATTTGTGGGGACAAGGCAGGGTCATGACTTGGTTTTATTGGAATGAGTAAGTCCTATGCAGGTCCCAATAATAGTATAAAAACAATTAGAAACTATGTCAGTTGGTAACTAAATGGCTGCTAAAGAAGTAGCCTGGATAGTAAAAATTACTAATTTTCATGATGTTTTGGGGATATTATACATTAAAAAGTAAATTTTTTATTAGCCTGATGCCTAAATGCAACTACTGCACAACTGTTTTCAGTTTTATATAGGGCTCTACAAGTCTTCACTACATATGTATATTTTACATTGTTGCAATCATAGTATATACAGCATTTTGTATTTTGCATTTCTTATTTAACTGTACATCATAAACATTTTTTACCTTTCTATATAGTTACAATAACTTTAACAGTATGAATTTTATCATGTTGATCTATTGCAATTTACTAAATCATTGCCTTAATATTGAGTATTTAGATTGCCTCCCGGTTTTATTTTATTCTTGGTAATGCTGCAATAAATACTGCTGTACATACACTGTTTTTTTCTTCTGTCCAATTATTTTAGAGTACAAATTCACAAAAATAGATTTATTGAATGTAAGAGTTAGAACATTCTTATAGTTCTTGTTGTTTTGCCATTCTGATATTAGGGTCCTGCAAGTTTTACTTGGTCACTATCAAGGTATCTGGGAGCTGTTTTTCCCATAATGTATGCCAGCAATAGGTTTAATTACTAGAAATGTTTTTGTTAATTTTATAAGCTTAAAATGCTATTTTAAGATAGGTTTATTTAGGGTTTCTTACTTTCTCGTGTGGATGAGTTTCTTAATTTGCTTATTTTTTGTATTTCCGTTCATGTAAATTATATGTTACTCTCATTTGCCTTTGAAGCTAAAATGAAAACTATTTTCTTTCCTAAATAATAAGAATTATTTAAAGGGCATGAGATTTATGTAAGACCAATGGAAAATATTCACTCAAGAACAAACCAGGGGAATTTTTTTGTCCTTCCCCTGTGAAGCCTGAGCATATCTTAATACATAAAAAATAAGTAAATGTGCTGCTGCTGTCTCTGGTTGAAATGGCAGGTAGGGGGTCCACTTACTTGGGCTCTTTACTTTCCTGGCTGCTGAAACAGCTCTCCAGAATGAACATTAACATTGTTTTACAGTAGCAGATACATATACTTGAAAAAATAGTCTATGGCTGATGTTCAAATTGTAAGTTAAAGCGAAGCTGTTTTAGAATAATGACACTATAAGGAAAGTTTCACTGTAGATTTTTTAAGACTCAGGCATGCAGAATACATTTTTTCCTTATTCAGTTTAGTAAACTATAAAACAACATGTTGATTGCCGAGAAGAATACTAAAGTCAGCTAGGTTATGATTTAGAAAGCTTTCACTATAGAAGAGGAGATAAGGTACATATACAAATAGCAACAAGATATGGGATTATGAGAACATTCTCTAACTGAAGAGTAAATAGATTTTATTATATACAGAGGGGAAAGAGAATTACTTTATTAGAGTGGGGGGCAAGCAGGACTCATTTCAAAGTCTTGACAGGAGATTCTAGTAGGCAGCATTCAGGGTTGGAAGGAGGGTATTCCAAAAAGAAAAGTCAACAAGAGGCAGGTCAGAGCAACAGGTATGTAGGGAGGAGATCGAAGGAATGGGCAGAGTTCAGATTTGGTTGGACATGCCTCACGTAAGAGGGGTAAGGCTGAAACCTTCGTAGGAGAGGAGAGGGGTGCAAGCCTGAGAGGTGTGACTTAGGGATTTTAGACTCTTGGTTTTGGGAATGGAGATACTTTATTTTTTTTTGAGATAGAGTCTCACTTTGGCACCCAGGCTGGAGTGCAGTGGCATGATCATGGCTCCCTGCAGCCTCAACCTCCTGGGCCCAAGCGATCCTCCCACCTGAGCCTCCTGAGCAGCTGAGACCACAGGCACATGCCACCAAACCTGGCTAGTTTTTAAATATTTTGTAGAGATTGGGTCTCCCTATGCTGCCCAGACTGGTCTTGAACTCCTGGCCTCTAGAGATCCTCCCACCTTGGCCTCCCAACATAATGGGATTACTGGTGTGAGCCACCATGCTTGGCTGGGAATGGAGATAATTAAGAAGGAGAGTGACAGGACTAAAACTACCTTTACTCCACTTCCAACTTTTTTTTTTGACATAAACTTTCAAGTAATGAATTTTTCTTTGGCAATTTCCATCCTTACACATTTTTTTTTTCAAGAACTTTCTGTAAATTGTTTGTGTACATGAGAAAGAGTAACCCATTTCAGAAAGACAACTAGACTGAGCATCATGAAACTGGATTATAGTCAGCATACTGGGTTATTTGGGGTAAGGAAATCTGCCTCTCTGGGACTCAGCTTTCCCATGTGTCAAATGAGAATCAACTGGGTATTTCCCAAGTTTCTTCCACTTCAAACATTCTGAAATCCCAAATATATTTTGAGATACATTAAAGATTCATTTTCTTAAAATCTATATGTCTTCTCTATAAACTTGAAATTCTGTCTTGAGGGAGTCATTTCTTTGTATTTTAACTTTTAAATCATCAGTAGTTCTCTTTCCAAATGAGAATAACCCAAAGGTAATATGGCAAATCAGTGGGGTGTTGCAAATTCAGCACAACTTAATTATATTAACCCTCTCTCGCTTGATAGCTGGGGGAGTAGGAATGTGTCATGTTAAAAGTGATGATTGACAAGAGGGAATACTTAATAATGGTAATAATAATACAAACCACATACATAGCACTTACCATGTACTTTTATGTGAATTAAATCACATAATCCTCCCCACAACCTTGTAAAATTGGTAGTACTGTATTATAGTCACCACTTCACAGATGAGAATGCTGAGATATAGATATATAATTACTTCCTTAAGGGCACACAGCTCATTAGTGGCAGAGCCAGAATTTGAACCCAGGAAGTCTGACTGAGCATCCATGTGTTTAATTACCACACAGCACTTTTTCTGAAGGGTCTGCAAAGAGAAACATCTGTAGAACTGGATTATGTCCATAGAAACACAAAGATCTCAGTCTCCAGGGGACGTGAGTACAAGGGTTTAGGAAGGGAAGATACAAATGTGCCAGTAACACTCTTGTGATCTCAACATTTTGCTCAGGAATGTCATGATCAGAAGTATCATTATACTGATCAAAACAATATTACCCTTTCCCTTATCTGAACTGTGTTTTAAAATGTAGAATTATAGTTATACCACTTTAGCATGCATTGATTTCAGTTAGAGGAATTTGCAGGTGGATAGATGAGATTGTTATTTGGAGCTCTTAGTATATTGCAAGACCAGAATGTCCAAGCAGTGAGGCTGTGAGAATAGGGAAAACCAGTTGAGTTTTCTAGTCCTTGCATCATGTTGAGGAACCAGGGCTCCTTTATGCATTTCTCAGCTCAGCTCTTTGAAAGGTCAAGCTTTCATCAAAGTCTTAGTCTTTTTTGCCAGTTTTCTTTAAGAAATAGTTTTCTCATTTAATCTCTTACAAAAACTACTTTTTGTTTTCTCTGAGTTTGGCTCCTCAACCTAGCAGACAGGCAGAGTTGGAAAGAAAGGTCTTGTCTTCAATCTATAGAGGTGATTAGGTGATCAATTAAAATACTGTATGTACTGTCTGGGCGCAGTGACTCATGCCTGTAATTCCAGCACTTTGGGAGGCCAAGAGGGGTGAATTGCTTGAGCTCAGGAATTCGAGACTAGCCTGGGCAACATGGTGAAACCCTGTATCTGCTAAAAATAAAAAATAAAAATAAAACTAGCCCAGTGTGGTGGTGCATGCCTGTAGTTCCAACTACTTGGGAGGCTGAGGTGGGAGGATGGCTTGAACCCAGGAGGTCAAGGCGGCTGTGAGCTGTGATTGTGGCTCCGCACTCCAGCCTGGGTGACAGAGTGAAATGTTGTCTCAAAATGAAAATAATGGTAAATAAAATACTGTATGTGACTGTGCTTTGTGACTTATTAACTGCCCTACAGATACAAGAGTTGTAGTTATATCCCCTGAACATTTATATTTCCAGTGACCACCACCAGAGAAATTCTTCTGTTGAAGTGTTTGAGCAATCAAGATCATGGCTTTTGACACCAAGCAGGCCAGGGTTTCAATTCTTAGGGTTCCGTATGTCATAGACCACAGAGAGGGCATGGGATTGATATCCACACTGACCCCGTAAGCTTGTTTTGGGGCTTGGATGGGGTAGTACATGTAAATTGCCAAGTCCAGCCCCACAGAGGGTACTCAATAAATCTTAACTTTTATTGGTAGCGGTAGTGATAATCATAGAAGCGCCATTCTAAAGCAAGAGTCAGAAAAAGCAATAGAACAACTCTAATTACCCAGCATATACCTAAACTGAAATTAAAAGGTAAATTTTAAGAAAACAACTGTGTATCCCAAATCTTTAGAAGCTCGTTCTCTTTGACCCAGTTATTTCACAGTTAGGATTCTATTCTAAGTTAATTGTCAGGGATTAAGGTAAAGACTTATATACAAGAAGAGTCATGAAGAGTTGTGTGTTTTTTTGTTTTGTTTTGTTTTGTTTTTGAGATGGAGTCTTGCTCTGGAGTACAGTGGCACAATCTCTGCTCACTGCAAACTCTGCCTCCTGGGTTCACGCCATTCTCCTGCCTCTGCCTCCGGAATAACTGGAACTACAGGTGCTCGCTACCATGCCCGGCTAATTTTTTGTGTTTTTAGTAGAGACAGGGTTTCACCATGTTAGCCAGGATGGTCTCGATCTCCTGACCTCATGATCTGCCCGCCTCGGCCTCTCAAAGTGCTGGGATCACAGGCATGAGCCCCAATGCCCGGCCTGAAGAGTTATTTTTAACAGTGACAATCAGAACCTACACGTCCATCCATAGGAGAGTGCTTTAATAGAGTGCAATGTTGTTATAATGAGATATTTATTGTGCAGATTGTAAAAAATTATTCAGAAAAATATGTAATGACAAGGAGCAATATTATTTAATATTTCTGAGAAAAGTCAAGATTATATTATGGTTTTAATGTTATTAAATATACTAATATTTATAAAATATGTGAACTAAGTAGATTTCCTTGGCTAAAAGTGGAGATAAAAATAATAGCAATAATGTCTATCTTAGAGGAATTTTGTGAAGACTATATGATGGTTACTATATGTCTGACATATAATACATGTTAGCTTTGTCATTGGATGTTGGCTAAATTTAACTTATTTTCTAAATTTTACGTAAATTTCATCATAAACTAATGAGAATCTTTTATAGGAACTGAGCAAGATGCTGGGGATACAGAAATGATTAATTAGGGACACTGAGCATATGACATTCACAATTCAGTGAGGAGAGAGGTATATAAATAAGCAGGAATGGTGGACTTAGAACTATTTAAATTCTAGAGTCAGCTCCTAAGACATGAAACACATATCATCAAAATAATCAGGTGCACGGCCATTATGGCACCTTTTTGTGAGTTTTAAAAAGGTGGCCCCTCTCTTTAAGAATGAATTACAGAAAGGTACCACTTGCCCCCAGCCTAATCAGCTGCACAGTAGGGTACAGGCTGGGTTTCAGCCCCTACTGCCCTCTCCTGGTTTACTCCTGCTGGGTGCAGCCTGCTCACCTGTTCACAGAGGCCCTGAAAATACCCTTGAAATGTCCTGAAATCGACTGTGAAGCACAGTAAATATGATTTGGTGTTTATAACCTTGAACAATAATTATTTTGCACACTGAGGTTTGAGAAATACTGAACTAGATTAATTGATGGAACAAAGGAAAAATCTATAGGCAGTTGTCTGGATAATCCCTAGTGTTGTATGGGAAATGTGCGGAGAATTCTGAAGTGTTTCTGCTCAACTGCAGAGCTGTCTCCATTATATTTTAATAGTAAGTGTCATAAGTTGAATACACATTGATAGTTTTGTTTTTTCTAGCATTGCATAATATAAGGAAAAGCATCAAGCCCAGGGATTCACACATAGCTAATGTTTACAAAGTATTAGTTAACCCAAGTGTTAATCTTGTTTCATCATGTCCATAGACATATTGTGCTTTGAAAAGTTACAGAATAGTGCTTGCCTCTCATGTTTTGTTTTCCTCACTGAGGTCCTGCTAAATAACTCTAAGCAGTTATCACTCCCAAACCCATGGCCATTGGATTAGGCAGAGTTCTCCAGAGACAAAGAACCAATGCAGGATATTTACGTATGCTTGTTTCTGTCTGTATTTCTCTCTCTCTCCATATATATACATCTCTATTTCTAGATCTCTATATGTATCTATCTATCTATCTATCTATCTATCTATCTATCTATCTATCTATCTATCTATCTATCATCTACCTCCCTACCTACCTATTTATCTGGCTAGCTATCTAGCTACCTAGCTAGCTGTCTAAAAGGAGATTTGTTATGAGGAATACATTCATGGGATGACAGAAGCTGAGATGTTCCACATCCTGCCTTCTCCAAACTGGAGACCCAGAAAAGTCATGGCATAATTCATTCCTACAGCAGGATAAGATGAGCTGTCCCAGGTCAAACAGTGAAGCAGAAAGAATAAAAAAAAGGTTGGGGGTAGTGGATTTCTTTTTCCTCTACCTTTAGTTCTATTCAGGCTCTCAGTGGATTGGATAATGGCCACCCACATTTGGGAGGAAAATCAACTTTACTGATTCTACTGATTCAAATGCTCATTTCATAGGAAAACACCCTTACACACAAGCCCAGAAATAACATTTCATCTGGGCACCCCATGACCCAGTCAAATGGACATGTAAAATTAACTATCATGGTTATTTGTCTTCTCCAAAGTTGGTATTCCCCCCATGAGCCAAATGGCGCATGATGGGGCTATGCAGGAAAACAGTGTATATTAGCATAGGGTTCTGGACAAAACTGTAAGGTGCCCCTAAGAGAGGCAGAACAGCTTCTGGTGACTAGCTGCACATTCACTATCTTGCTACAAGTTTAAATAGTAAGCAGTAGCTATAAACTTTGGCTTCAGTTTGTTAGACAAAGCATTGCCTGGCTCCTCTTTACAGTGTCATTATTACTAGTTTGTTTGTACCTAACGCTTTCCTCCAGGGAGTTCAGAACTGTTCAGCTGCAAATTCATATTTGATGTTCTTGTTCTAATCCCAGATTACCGCATGAGGACAGCTGGAACAGACCGAAAGAGAGAAACACATAGGGGGAAGGAAATCATTAGCCTGTCTTGAGTCACCAGGACCTGATGAAAAGTCAGATTAGCAAGGCTTAAGCTGCTATGGAAAGCCAGATAAATGCCCTCAAATATTAATCTTGAATATTTCCACTCCACTAACATTGCCTGGAAGTATTTTAACATTCACCAGAGATAGGCATCCCATCTTCAAGAAGCGATATGTTTCTGTAAAAAGAATAATGAATTATGTGAGGATTGATTTTCAGTATGACTGTAGTCCTGTGTAGTAATTGAATGTGGACTGGGGAGCAAGGCTGTTTGGATTCACATCCTAACATTTCACTTAATAAGTTGCCTCATCTGTAAAATGGGGACTGTAGTAACATCTACCTCCTAGGGCTTTTTGAAGAATATTAACAAAACAGAATCTTGCAAAAGTTAAGCACTCAATAAATGTGAGATACTATTATTGTTGTCATTATTATAACAGATAAAAGTTGGCAGATATTGGTGGTTGTATTCATTGTCAAATCTCCCTTTATTAGTCTTCATATTATTAAATAATTGGGAAAATAAATTCATTTTATTTTATATGCACCATAACTTGTTCAAATTGTATTTTTTAATATTGATAATAATTTATCATAAAATTTATAGTTTATAGAGTACCTTCACATGCATTTCCTCCTCCAAGCCTCATAAGGATGATGCAGCTGAGGCTCTGGAAATTGGTTATTTAATCCAGGGTGCCTGATTGGCAAGCAGTTAAGACTTGAACCCATGCCTTCACACCCCAGATGCATTACTGTAGCTGTTACACTGAGTGGAGGGAGCCGGAGATTGTAAACACACACAGGCTTCGTTGTTGTTAGAATCTTGATTTGATTGTACCGCTACCACTTACTATAGTTCATTTTGTGAGCAATTGCCTGATTTCATGGAATCTCAGATTTTATATCAGTAAAAATTAGGTGACAATGCCTTCTGTCTACTTGCTGTATACATTTTAAAAAATAGATCACATACAGAGATGGAGTTATCCCAGCTCTGGGTCCATGGTAGTTAATGCAAAGGCAGTGTCTTCCTTCATTTATCGTTGATAATGTACCACACATAGTACCACACTGTCATTTTTTTATCAGATCAATATTTTCATCAATGAAAGCCGATGTTAGAGTTTGATTCTAGTGGCACCAAGATCTCCTGTAATCCATGATTGCATTTGCCAGCCATTCATGATGATTAACATACTTTTGCGAAAAAGAAGTGACAATGAGGAGAACGAAGATAAAAAGGAGGAGAAAAAGAAAAGCGGACTTCTCTAGACTTAGAGAACATACAAACTTCATTAGCAGCTAAACAGCAAAGGGAGAGGGTCCCGAATAATGATTTCATTCCTTTGCTCCTGTGAACTAGGTGTTCCAGACATAAAAATAGAGGAAAGACAAGAACATGTGTTCAGTGGGTAAATGGCACGCTGTGTTATATCATCCTGGTGAGGTTTTCTAATTATTCAGAATTAACATTTTGATTGTGAAATGAACGCTTGGTTTAGGGGAATCTTTGGATTAGACTGTGTGCTCCTTGTACTTCATTTCCATATGGTTCTAGGATTTTAAGGTGAAATGCTACAAAAATGTAGGTGAATGATAAAGTTGCTAGAAGCATGTCAGAGAGGTGTGAGAATTTTGCCTGTTCGTACCGTGGGGATTATTTTGTACACTGCTAATTTTATGATTAGTCTTGGATCCAGGAATGCAAACAATTGATATATCTTAGACGGTTGACTTTATTGTTTGTTTGTTGTTGTTGTTCTTTTTGTTTTTTGAGACAGTCTCACTCTGTCACCTAAGCTGGAGTGAAGTGGCACAATCTCGGCTCACTGCAACCTCCACCTTCTGGGTTCAAGCAATTCTTGTGCCTCAGCCTCCCAAGTAGCTGGGATTACAGGCGCCTGTCACCATACCCAACTAATTTTTGTATTTTTAGTAGAGATAGGGGTTTCACCATGTCGGCCAGGTTGGTCTCAAACTCCTAACCTCAAGTGATCCTCCTGCCTCCCAAAGTGCTGGGATCACAGGCGTGAGCCACCATACCTGGCCTAGTTGACTTTAAGTAACACAAAAGGAAGTTCCACTGAAAAGGTGAATTCTATTGCTGGTGTAAAGTGCAAACCATTAGTAAGTTAAACGATTCTAGCTCTAAAATACACCCAAATCTGCCTACTGCTCCCCAAATTCAGGGCTGCTAGCCTATGTCAGTCACACGTGTTTCCCATGTTGATTAGAGTATTGGGCTCCCAACTGGTCTCCCTGTTGCCACTCTTTCAGGCTCAAAATCCACTTTCTACTCAGTAGCCAGAGTTATCTTTTAAAAACATAAATGAGATGATCTTACTTCCCTGCTTTTGAATCTTCCTATAGTCTCTAATTTTACTATACTTACAATAAACTCAAATTTACTGTCATGGTCTACAAGACCTGATGGAATCTGACCCTTCTGTCGATGACTGCATCTCTCACTTTTTCCACTGTGACTCCATGTCATCCACTCTCCCTGGCCATCTTTCTGATGTCAGCCAGACTTTCTTCTGGCACACATATTTGCATTTGGTGTTCCCTCTGAATGACTAAAGCCTTCTTGTCATAAAAGTCTCAGTCCAAATATAACTTCTTCGGGTAGATCTTCCCTTTTTGTCCAGTGTAAGGAACTTTATTTGAAGAATCCTAAATGAAGTTATATTACTCATTTATTCACTTGTTTAGCTGTCTCTCCCTTAACAACAATGCAGTTTCCATGAGAGCAAGGATGATGTTCATTTTTTGCTATTATCATTCCTGGTGTTCAGAATGCACTCAAGAATCTTTGCTGAATGAATGAGTAATACAACTTAGACTACTGGTTTCCATGAAAGGACTACAACCAGTCTGCAAGATCTTTAGGTCAGGACCTGGGCCTTGTACTGGTTTCCATGATGCTGCTCTATACGTGCTCAGGAAATATCTGTTGAATTGGATTCAATCAAAACATTTGATTTTCTGTTCAGTGAGAAGTGTTCCCTATGTAAGAAGAAATTTCAAGCTATGTTTTGATAACACTCTTCTGAGAGAAAGCATGCTTTTCAGTTGACTAGTTATCCCAGTTTGCCTTGGACTGAGGGATTTTCTGGGGACATGAGACTAATGGGTCACCCTACATGCCTTCCCAAGCTTTAGAGTCAGAAAAACCTAATGGATCAGTTAGGAATTATATTTAGGTGCTAGTAACAGAAGCCTGAAATAACAGTATTTAAACCATAAGAGTTTACTGTTTCATGTAAAATGAGTTCAGGAGTGGGGACATCAGGGATGTATGGCAGTCCTGGTGCATTCACTTCTGAACTCGTTTTATGTGAAAGGTCATCAGTGACCCAGGTTTCTTGAATGGTGTCCACTGTCCTTAGTGTGTGACTCTCATCTCAGAGTAGCCTCATGTTCCAATGTGGCTGCTATAGCTCCTTCAGCTATGACATATACTTTACAGCCAGTCAGGTAAGGAGTAAACAGAGACAGAAAAGCATTTGCTTTTCTGTTTGTTTTCTGTTTGTTTTTCTCTTAAAAAGAGTGTTTCATTTAAAATCTGTTTGTATTTCACAAGCTTTCTGTAAGTAAAGGACAGATTGGGTAATATGAGATAATCTTTCAGCCAGGCACATTGCCTCTTCTCTGAATAATTCTTTTTTTTTTTTTTTGGAGATGGAGTTTTGCTCTTGTTGCCCAGGCTGGAGAGCAATGGTGCAATCTTGGCTCACCGCAACCTCCACCTCCTGGGTTCAAGCAATTATCCTGCCTCAGCCTCCCAAGTAGCTGGGATTACAGGCATGCGCCACCACATCCGGCTAATTTTGTGTGTGTGTGTGTGTTTAGTAGAAACGGGGTTTCTCTATGTTGGTCAGGCTGGTTTCAAACTCCCGACCTCAGGAGATCCACCCACCTCGGCTTCCCAAAGTGCTGAGATTACAAGCATGAGCCACCATGCCCAGACTGAATAATGCTTATTAAGAAGTTCTGTTACTAAGAAAGACAGATGGGGTGATGAGTAATAGACACTTACTTAGCATCTTCTGCCACATCTAGATTCACTGCTTATTAACTTAGTGATCTTATGAGGGTTGTTTCATTTCTCTGTGCCTATTTTAAAATCTGCATTATGGCGATGCAGGCAACAATAATAGTAATAGCTGCGTATCTACTGGGTTCTGCTCTTTGTCAGGCATTTTATATACGTATGGTCACCCTCACAATAATGCCACAAAGGGTAGGTAGTTATCCTTGTTTAGATCAGAGGAGTGAGACTTAGCTATTGGTGGTAAAGCCAGAATTTAAACTCAGAACAGTTTGGCTCAATCCCCATTCTTTCCATTACACTTTGCTTTCTACCTTATTGGCTATCAAGATTCAATGAGGAAATGAACATAAACTGCTTGACCCGTAAATTTTTCAAATAAACCAACACAATGATTCTGTAAAGAAAATATCTTTGTTTTCTCTAACGACAACAACGACAACAACAAAGTATCTATGGTAGACGTGTGTAGGAAATGATTTGAGGTCACCCTGAAGCTAGCTGACTCTGAAGAACAACGCTTCTTCTTCCCAACTTCTGATGTTGAAGAACTCTCTTTTTCAGAACATTATCTTACTAGTCTGACTCAAGTCACTTCATTTTTTATTTATTTATTTTTGTTATATTTTATTTTTTTCAGACAGAGTCTCGCTCTGTTGCCCAGGCTGGAGTGCAATAGCCAGATCTTGGCTCACTGTAACCTCCGCCTCCTGGATTCAAGTGATTCCCCTACCTCAGCCTCCCAAGTAGCTGGGACAACAGACATGTGCCACCATGCCCAGCTAATTTTTATATTTTTAGTAGAGACGAGGTTTCCCCATGTTGGTCTGGCTAGTCTGAAACTCCTAACCTCAGGTGATCTGCCCACCTTGGCCTCCCAAAGTGCTGGGATTACAGGCTTCAAATCACTTCTGTTATTATTATTCTATTAATAGGGAGAGATAGATGGCCTGGCTGTAATTTTTTAAATGCCACAAGAAGGCAGTTATGAAGTCATTTCTCACCCTTCTCTCTAAAAGTAATCAAGAGGTGAAAAAAGTCTCCCATGAGTTGTTCTAAGGAGATGAAAATTTCCTAGTCCTGGGGGCAGGATGAACTATACACCTTTCTTGATATTTGGCAATAAATATTCTATGTAGTGCAGCTCTTTCCTTTGGCATTCATGTCTTCATGAGCCCAGAGCCCAGAAAACAGTTCCCACCTTGCTCCATTTTGAAGTGAGTGAAGTTGTTTTGAAAACTCGTGAAGTTTTAAAATATCTTCTTTTGTGAAATTTGCTACAGCCATCGGTCTCACTAATAATGCCTTGAAAATAGCCAATTCCTATAAGGTGCACTATGCTCTTCTCTCATCTCAAAGCCTTTACAAGAAAATTTCCCCCAGACACAATGAACTCCTGTGCAGAGAGTGATGGCTGTATTTATTTCCAGGGAAGAATAAATCAGAAGAAAGCAGGGAGAGTATTCACATCCTCGGGCCTCTAAGGAGGCTTCTGGGAAACAAATGCAAGACAACTGGTTTTGGTAAGATAACTCATAGTCTGTTTGAAAATCCACTTTGCAGGAAATAGAATAGAATCAAGAAGCTAAAGTAGCAATTTCTTTATGTTTCCATTGATCATTGTGTTCCCTGTTTTAAACATCCTTGGTTTGGAAAAAAAAAATGTAGATTACACGTAACCTTTGTGGGTATGGTTTCATACAAAAGTATTAGAGGATTGGGTGGGAAAACCAGGAAATGAAAAGTCTCAGGTTGCATTACCAATCAAGGATCATACAATCATAATTTAAGTGAATGCTTATCAGGGGCTTACTATATTTCTGACATTATGCTAAGATCTTTAATTCGAGATCCCTCATTTAATTATACAAATAACCAAAGTAACAATATGTAGTAGAAAATGACATCATTTCTGTGTCACAGATGAGGGAATGGAGGCCCAAAGTCTCTCAGTAACTTGCCCCAAGTCACTCCATTGCAAGTGGTTTAGACTGAATTTGGACCAATCTTAATGGAAAACCCCATTTGTGTTTTACAGAGAATTACAGTGTATTAGACTTCTAAAGCTACTGTGACAAAATAACACAGATTCGGGTGGCCAATACAATAGAAATTTATTTTCTTATAGTGTTGGAGTCTGGGATTTCAAGATCCAAGTGCCAGCAGGGTGGGCTTCTCCTGAGGCCCCTCTCCTTGCCTTACAGAATACTACTTTTTTGCTGTGTCCTCACAAGGTCTTTCTCTGTGTGTATAGGGTTGTGGTGTCTCTTCTTCTTATAAAGACTCCAGTTCTACTGGATTAGGGCCACACGCTTATGACCTCATGTAACCTTAATTAGCTCTCTAAAGCCTCTATCTCCAAATGCAATCACTTTATGGGGTATGGATTTAACATATGAACTTTGAGGGGAGACTGTTAATCCATAACAAGAGCCAATAAATTGAACCAGTGTATTCAGCTCTTGCTCTGACAGTAGGACTTTGGTTAAAGTTATAACTTCTCTGGCCTTGCATCTCTCATGGATCTAAAACAAAGACAATTTGATCATTTAGTTTTTAAAGACTTCTGTTAAAAACTCTTAAAAACCATATAATTATGAAATTAATACTCTGTAATTTAATAATAAATTGTCACTATTTGTATAAAATTAAAATGAGGTGATTCTCATACAACCTGTTGTGAAGGTGGGAGGCGTAGAGATTTCTTTTGGGGGTCACATAAGTTCTTCCCCCTGATATTACCATTTTCCACTGGTATTATTGGCCCTTTTTTTTTTTTTTACGCAAATGAATGCACTTTTTCTTTTTGCTTCTTTACTGCCTTTTCCAGCAAACAATTATTGTTTATTTGATGCCCACCAGGCATTCTTCTTTTCAAGCTTAAATTCATTAAATGCTTGTTATGTGTCAGATGCTCTCTGAAGGCCATACATTCATTGAGTCAGATTTAGCCTTTCAATAAGCCTATAAGGTTGTACAGATAGGGAAATTGAACCTTTCTGTGGTTAAATAATTTGCTCAAAGTCAATCAGCCAGAAGGGGTGGAGCTTGTATGTGACTTCAACTCTCTCTGATTCTGAAGCCTGCATCCTTAGTCCTTAAGCTACTGAGATGAACTGTTATTTGTGCTTTTGCAGGCTCTGTGGAGTCTGCTCTTCACCTGCTCTTGCGGTTTTGATTTTTGCTCCTGTTGACTGCCTCTCCTTGATATCTTGGTCTCTCCCTTTCTCCGCGCCTCCCTCTCCTAGTTCATTTCATCTTGTACAATGCACACAATATGAAAGAGGGAGATTTACCTCTGTTTTACTCTTAAGTTTAATTGCATTGCCTTTTTTAACCTCTTGCTGATTAAATAGTGGCAAATGTAGAAATAATTGTCAGATTTTTAGGAGAAAACAGGTTGAGAAGTGCACTTGCTTATTGAAGGATGCTTTTCCTTTTCACTGACATTACCTGGACTTTTGTATGCAATTGCTTTGTGCCTTCCATTATTTTTAATTTCAGCTTACAATTAGAGCTTGCAAATAGAATTGCTGTCTCTGAGGAGCTGTGATTTCTCTATTTGGCAAGTGCGGGGCACCCCCAACCCCCCGCCGCCACAAACCCCAACTTGCTCACTTGCTCAGCTGAAATTAATGTGGTTGATTTTGTTCTCTTGTACTGCAATCGGGTCTGATCAGTAGAATCATGATCTCACTTAGCAATTGCTTCCACAGAGACTGTAGGAAGAGAGGATATGAGTGGTGCTCTGCCTGATGAGGAGAATGGAGGTTCTCCAGGGGAGTACAAGGGAGCTTTAGGCAATGATCTTAGGGATTGTAGAGAGCTATCCCTCTTTACTTGCACTCAGAAATCTTGTGGTGTTTATCAAAGCCATTAAGGCCCCTGATGTTGGAAGTGTCCTCTTTGGAACCAGGATAAATTCAAAGATGTGGTTAGTTGTTATCACTCACAGATGCTGCAAAGGGAAGCGTATTAACTGTGGGTATTCTAGCTCAATGCCAGCTTGGTTCTGGTTATTTTTATTAGGGAAAAATCTTAAGATCTAGTCAATTCTTCAGTTCTTCAATTTCATGTTTCATCTCAAAAAAGTTGATTTGTGTTTCGCAAATGAAAAAGAGATTAGTTTTGCATTAAGAGATCCCAGGGTGCAAAATGAGATCCTTTGTAGCTTTATGAGTGGTGAGTGGCAGGTCACTGGAGGTATTCAGGAATCTAAACTGGGTGACCTCTAATGCCCTTTCTAATCCTGAGATGCATAATCCACTCCCTCACCTCTTTCTGTTCTCCATATGGTAGCAGTGTATAACTCTGTAACGTTTATGAACTTTGTGGTCTCTTAATACCTCCGTCTCTTTTGTGTCTCTATGTCTTTGTGCTTCCTTTTCCCTAAATCTGGGAAACTTCTCTCTGGTCTTCTGCATGGTTGACTCCAATCTATTTTTCAGGATACAACGCAAGCATTGCTGCCTCTGTCTATACCAAGCCCCATCTTTAGGATTGAGTTAGGGGTTCTAGTCTGCTCCTGATGCTTACTTATCACCCTGTGTTATAACTGCTGGCAGCCTGGTCCCTCCTCCTGATGTGAGCTCAATGACAATACTATATTGATTGATTAAATCACACATTGAAGATTTAATAGACATGCAAAAAATATTGTTGAATGAATGGAACAAAATAATGTTTGATTACTTTTGTGTAGAGAATTATAGATTTTAAAAATAACATTTTGAATAGAATTTTAAATTTTAATATGTAAGTTTCATGGTACTTAGTTTTCTCTTATATGTACCTTTTCAGCCATACTCTTTCTAAGAATCTTGTGTACTTGTTAGTGAGCATGTATCTCGGTTTTTAAGAAAGTCAGGGCTGGGCACGGTGGCTCACACCTGTAATCCCAGCACTTTGGGAGGTCGAGGTGGGAAGATCATGAGGTCAGAAGTTCAAGACCAGCCTGGTCAACATAGTGAAACCCTGTCTCTTCGAAAAATACTCTCTCTCTCTCTCTATATATATATATATTAGCCAGGCATGGTGGCATGCACCTGTAGTCCCAGCTACTTGGGAGGCTGAGGCAGCAGAATCACTTGAACCTGGGAGGTGGAGGTTGCAGTGAGCTGAGATCGCACCAGTGCACTGCAGAGAGACTCCAAAAAAAAAAAAAAAAGTCAGAAGGTACTGATATCTTCTAATGTTCAGTATAAAGAAGTAATCACTGTGTAGTGCTTATTTCTATAGACAAAACATTTTGTATCTGTTACATTAAATATAATGGATAGGAAAATCTTTTCACCATTTGGTGAGTGGTTATGAATCCCATGGAAGCAACTATCCCTTTTATTTGCAAATTGGAAAGGTTTTTCTGGTAGTGATGGGCCTTCAAGAGACCTCCTTTCCAACAGAGGGTGCTGCTACTCCACAAGCTATGAGGGACCCCACCAGATGAAGACATCAAAAGAATTGTTCTAAGTGCATCACAGCTGGCTACTTGGAATTATGATTTATGTTCAGCTGTAGCCCAGTTTGAAGAATTTGAAACCAAGGGGGAGAAAGTCTATCTGTTCATTTTGTGAGCTCCCGTCTTGTTACATGCAATGTTCCAGCACTTCTCAGGTGAGCAGCGGAAAGCGTAGTTCATCTAGCGGAGCTGTGCTTTTAGAGTGACCCCCGCCCCCCATGTCACTCCTGTATGATGTATGGGTACCTGTGCTTCTCAAGGAACCCACATTTGCTGAGTGCATTTCTATTTCACTTTCTCTTTCTAATAATTTTAGATCAGGTCAACCTATTCAGCCTCTGGCTACATGAGAACAGTGACTACAGAATGCAAAATGATTAATAGGCACAGTGAAAGGTGTAGATAATTTGTTTTCTTAGAGACCCTACACTGAGTCGTGGAAGGACATCCGCCTTCCTTTTACACCTGCTTAGTTTTGCTCATGGTGTGGTTATGGCCCTTGCTGTTTCTCTGCCTTTTAAATCCTTACCATCCTTTAAAGACCAGCCCAAATGCCCATGCAGTTAAATATTCATTCCCACATACTCTCCTGCTCTGGTTATTATTAATGTCACTTGCTTTATTTTGTCTTGTGTAATTATTAGTTGCTTACCTATGTGTCCCTCCTTTAAGACTGTAAATACTCCAAGGCAGGAACTGTATCCTGATCCTCCTTGCACCCTTCAGTAAGAGCCTGCACATAAAAAGTGCCCAATAAACCTTGATTGATTTGAAATGAGTGTTTCTGAGTACTGTACTGCATGTAAATATTGAACTCAGAATAAGTAAACCACAGCTTTATGAGCTCTTTAGAAGTGCAGTTGGCTATACATGTTCATAACAATTGAAAGGATAAAAAGTAAATGGTAAGTGAAATGTGACTCATTTTGTGGTGGGCATAGGAGTGATGCTCCAACTCAGAAGATGGCGTTTTGTAGACCTTATCATGTGATTGTACTCAAGGGTTTTACTTATTATTGATAATATGTTTTCCATTTTCATGAAAAATTAGTGTTTGGGTGGTTGCACAAGTGATGGGGCTTGCCACGTTTCACACACTATATTATAGCTTGTGTCATGTACGTTTGACAATTCTTTTGTGCTTTTCACAGTTTAATCTTTTCATCTTTGTGACAAGAAAAAGTCACCCAGCCTTTCCCTGCGTTTCTCTCCTACACCAACTTTGTAGTGAAGACGTGGTGCCTTGTGGTAAGTGCACCGTAGCAAAGAGTCCCACCCTGCCAGTTGTCTGAGAAACCATTTGTGAGAAACTTGGGACGTAATCTTTTATTTTTATTTTTATTTTTCTTGAGATGGACTCTCACTTTGTTGCCCAGGCTGGAGTGCAATGGTGCAGTCTGGGCTCACTGCAACCTCTACTTCCCAGGTTCAAACAATTCTCCTGCCTCGGCCTCCTGAGTAGCTGGGATTAAAGGCGTCTGCCACCATGCCCAGCTACTTTTTTTTCTTTTTTTGAGACAGAGTCTCGCTGTGTCAGCCAGGCTAGAGAGCAGTGGCATGCTCTTGGCTCACTGCAACCTCTGCCTCCTGGGTTCAAGCAATTCTCCCTGTCTCAGTCTCCTGAGTAGCTGGGATTACAGGCGCCCGCCACCATGCCTGCTAATTTTTCTATTTTTAGTAAAGACAGGGTTTTGCCATGTTGGCCAGGCTGGTCTCAAACTCCTGGCCTCAGGTCATCTGCCCGCCTCAGCCTCCCTAAGTGCTGGGATTACAGGTATGAGCCACTGCGCCTGGCCTTGTAATCATTGTTTTTGAAACAAAAACCTTTATCACAGAAGTAACATGACTCAGTGTGAAAAATGCAAACAATTTAGAGAAATATAAATGATGTGGAAAGTGAGATTCTTCCTTCACACATTCTCTAAATCCTACTCTGTTCCCCCAGAGAACTGCTGTCCCTATTCATTTAACAATATGTGTGTGTAACACACACATGACATATTTTTCTCTTTCAGTTTAAAGAACTGTATATATTTAGGTACACAGTATGATTTTTGATGTACATATGCATAGTGAGATGGTTACTGTATTCAAACATATTAACGTGTCCATTATCTCACATAGTTACGTGTGTGTGTGTCAATTCTTTTAGCAAAAGTATTGTATTTGGGAATTTTTGCCATTTTTTTCTTGATAATCATTATTTCGATTGCCCATCTCACCTAGTGACAGAAAACACTTTACTTAACAGTTCTACTTTCCATGGTTTCAGTTACCCACTGTCCAAATATATTAAAATGGAACATTCCAGGAGTAAACAATTCATAAGTTTTACATTGCATGCCATTCGGAGTAGCGTGATGAAATCCTGTGTCGTTCCCTTCCATCTTGCTCAGGAGGCAAATCATTCCCTTGCCCAGGGTATCCACTCTTATATCCTACCCAACCTTTACGGTCTAGGAAAACATGGTATATATAGGGTTTAGTACTATCTGTGGTTTCAGGCATCCACTGGGGGTCTTGAAAAGTATCCCCTGTGGATGACGGGGATCTACTGTATAGTCAATCCTAGCAAAATTATTTCAAGTTTCAGTCCTGACTGTTTCAGTTTCCCTAGCTCATCCTTCTCTGGGACTTATTTAAATACTGGGAATTTAAGGAGTGTCATAGTTTCTGGACTGAGGAGACAGTTGGACCTCCATGGGGTCTGTCCACCATTGAATTTGCTAGGATGTACATCATTCCACACTGTTCCAGACATGGAGCCCTCTCTGGGCATCCAGTGAGGTATTGGCAGTCTCACTTGGTTCTTGGCCACACTGATTATGCCACCATCTGCTGGTCTATCCAAGAGCCTTTCAGGTGTGTAGACTTTCTTCCTTTTTTATTCTGCAAATGAAAATGATTCTTCAAGAATATAGGAAAGTTATGGGGCTACCTTGGAACTTCTCTACCTCTGATACCCCCCTACTCAATCCAGCCATCTCTTTTCAAGTTTTCTCATACCTTGATAGAGTGAGAAGCTCCCTCAGAAGAGTTCGCTGTCAGGGTTCAGAGGAAAAGCAGGCGTGGGCAACTCTGCTCTCAAGCCCTGTACTGATCTGAGAGTTCTATTTCTCCCATCCACTTGAGTTTAACCTTCTTGGAAAACTCAGAGTATGTGGCCTCTTTTCAGATATGTAACTCGTTTATACTACTTGTTTTATTTTTCCTTGTTCTCCTGCCCAGGGAGAGGTATTTTTCTCCCCCTGCTAGTATAGGAAAACAAAATGTTTGCAAGTGTTTTACAAGTGGATCTCAGCTTTTGAAAACAGAAGTGTCCAGAATTGGATGTCTTTTTCTATCTCCGGTTCTAGTGTGACATCTTTCCCTTAAGGGCAGTGGCGTAGCCAAGTTGGTGTTACAGGGTAAAAAGGAGTTTGGGTGAAAACATACTTACTACTCTCAGAATCACCCATGTCCACAAATGCACACGTGCACACTTGTGTTGTATTTGTATTGTTTTGTTTCTGTTTGTTTCCTCTTTGCATAAATGGGATCAAACTTCACATATTGTTTGTGGAATGTTATTTTTTCCTTAGCAATGTGTATGAATATATTTTAATGGCTACTAGGATTTTTGTTTTTAAAATTTTTATTATTTATTTATTTTTGAGACAGAGTCTCGCTGGGTTGCCCAAGCTGGAGTGCAGTGGCGTGATCTCAACTCACTGCACCCTCCGCCTCCAGGGTTCAAGCGATTCTCTTGCCTCAGCCTTCTGAGTAGCTGGGACTGCAGGTGCCCACCACAATGCCTGGCTAATTTTTTTGTTTTTAGTAGAGATGGAGTTTCACCATGTTGGCCAGGCTGGTCTCAAACTCCTGACCTCAGGAGATCCGTCTGCCTCAGCCTCCTGAAGTGCTGGGATTACTGGCGTGAGCCACTGCACCCAGCCTTAAAAAATTATTTATGATACTTTTCATCATGAAGAATTTTTGAAGATATATACTACTGTTTGCCAGGGGCACCGTAAAACATGTCTGTAAGCCTGTGTTTCCCCACATTTACACAAAGAGGGACATAAGTCATGGCATCCAATAGCCCTCCTTCCTTCCCTGTTCCACTCACATGCACAAGCCCCTTCAGGTCCCTACTCTGTAATGTAGCACAGAGTAGAAATGTCTAGAAAGCCTATTGTCATAAAAACAATCAGAACACAAGCACTAACATCATTCAGTCTGCTTTCCTTACGTAGAAATCAGCAAAATCCCTTTTTACTCGGTTCCCTGAATAGTCATTCCGAGTTGAAAAGCAAGGTCTATCCTGTGGGGGTGTTGAAACTGCCTTTTAATGAGCTTTTGTTCCGATTGCATTTGGGGACCTCAAAAAGGCATTTGGCCTGCTGAGCGCCAATTTTCAGTGGACATATCTGGAGACTTCTATCTCTTTTTTAACTCTTTTTTTTATTATGAAGAAATGAAAACATACAAGCAATTGGAGGAAACAGCATAATGAACTTTGCGAACCCATCGTCACACAGCCTCACCTCCTACCCGTGTTCCGTCCTTTCTTCTAACAGACTGTTTCGAAGCATATCCTGGGTATCATATTGTTTTATCTGTAACTATTTCAGCAAGTATCTCTAAAAGATAAGCACTTTCAGTAAACGTGACCATAATGTTGTTCTCCTACTTAAAAGATTTTAACAATTATTTAATGTTAACAAATATTAATATTAATCAGTGGTTAAATTCCACCAATTGTCGCATAAATTCCTTTTTAAATAAATTAATGTGTTCGAATTAGGATTCAAACAAGGTCCTCACATTGCACTTGGTAAATAAGCCTGTTAAGTTCCTTTTAGTCTATCATTTTCTCCCTGCTCTGTTTTCTCATAATTTATTTGTTGAAGAAATGAGATCATTGTTCCATAGGGTTTCTCACATTCTATATTTTGCTGATGATATATTTTGCCCCCGTGTCTTTTAATATGTTCCTCTGTGTATCTTGTAAATTGGAAGTTAGGTTAGAGCAGCAGTTCTCGAAGTGTGTTCTGGGGATGCATGGGAGTTTCTGAGACACTTTCAAGGAATCCATGAGATCAAGACTAGTTTCACACTGATAGTAAAGTACAGTTTGCTTTTTTAAAATATCATTCTGTCATAGGTGTACAGTGTTTTCCAGAATCTGTTTGACATGTGATATCACAACACGTTGAATGCAGTGCAGATGTAAAACTCAAACTCTCTTCCATTAAGCCATGTATTAAAGAGATTTGCAAAAAGCAAAACAATTCAATCTCCTTTTTATTTTTTTAGGGAAATATAGCTATTTTTCATAAAAATGTGCTATTTATGTTAACATCGATAACCAAAATGAGTGACTGAGGCAGGCATCTCAATCAATTGGAGTTTTAAAGCCAGTTTTAGGGCACAGCCAGAAAAATGCAAACCACAGAGGCATCTGTTGCTGTTTTTCTGAATAGGTTTACAGAAGGTTTATATTTATACATTTTCCTAAAGGGAGAAAGACATGTAGGGAAAGAGGTGGGTAGGAGCAAATGGTAACATTCTTGTGAGACTTTAGTTAATGCCCAGCAAATCTACATTTCACATAAAATTAAGGTGAATATTTGAAGAGAAAAGAAAAAAGAGTAAAGGAAGAATCAATTATGCACACATTTCTGGGTAGGTGGAGGAATGATTGATCTTGTCTCTGTTCTGCACCTGGAGAGAAAAGGTTGTAATGATATCATCAGTGTGGAATCAAACAGATTTTAGTTTTAGGAGCTAGACTTAGATTGTAGACCTAAAGTTACAATTCTCATGTCCTCGTTTATGGGAGGCCAGCAACAAATTTGCCTATAAATGATTTGTGGGGCCAGTCATTCAGAGATGCCTGAGGCCTTTTACCTTTCCTGGGGGTTCTGGCTAATGTATAATGCTAGTAATAGCTACTCTTTAGGAGGAGGGTGTGTGTGACTCAGCCTCCAGGCTTAACTTTCGCTTTGGCATAAGGAGTTTTGGGGTGCTGAGATTTTTATTTTCCTTTACAACATATAATGGATTCATTTTTGTCATTTTAAAATGAATTAATAAATAAATATTTAATACATCTCCTTCTCCCCCATTTAATTTATTCAGTTATTTATTTATATCTGTATTTACTCATTTGTTTATTTCCTACTGTGAAAGGAAATGAAGTGACTGAGGCTAAGGCTTTCTTATTAGAGTGGAGTTGGGAGATTGTGAGAGGATTTCATTCACACCTGCTCAGGGTCAAAGCACAGACTATTCCAATAGACTTGAATAAACAGATGAAGTCAGTATCT
>NW_012102277.1:3975984-3980862 GCF_000951045.1 Mandrillus leucophaeus
AAAAAAAAAAAAAAAGACCTGGGCACTGGGGCACTGGGTGTGTTTATTGCTACTTGGGCATTGTTTCTTTTAGGGCCTCTCAGTTAACAGATGTAGAGGCCTAGGGAAAACTTTCCCTTTGCCCTCTGAAGGGTCACTGAAAATCAATTGGCACAATGCTGATTAATAGGAGAAGAGATGTGCAAATGTATTTGATTTTACGACAAGGGAGCCTTCAGAATGAAGACCAAAAGATACAGGGGAAACCATTTTTATGGTTGGATTCAATGACATATGGACAGTCGTGTAGAAATATAATTGCATAAAAAGGGTCTGATCTCTAGACTGAGTGGGGAAACCCAGAAAGGCCTGTCTGTCTAGATGTCTCTTGGTGTCTCTGTGCAGCATTCTTTCCTTCTGGGTATGGGGAGGGACCCTCTCTGGAATGGGGATCTGATGACCTACAGTCAAACAAGGTAGGTCAGATAATTCCTTTATGGGAAGTTTTTACACAGAAAGGCAAAGGGGAACATTAGAGTAATATTTTTAGGTTTTATGGCTAGCCTTGGTGAAAAGGGGTTCTGGTTCTCTGACCCATCCTAGGGAAGAGGGATTCTAGTTTCCATGGCTAGTCTAAGGGGAGAATGGGACTGAGAGAGAGAAGAGCAGGAAAAGGTCAGAAGGTCAGAGAGAAACTTTTGCTTCTGAGGGCTTCATTTTGGGGTGTCACTTTCTGATCCCCAACACAGAGCTTAATCTATATCAAACTAAGCATGAATTTATGCTGATGTATCTGACTCTTATCCATTTCCACATGGATCATTCTAGATCCTCCCCTTGCTTTCCGGTGAACTCTCACTTCAACAGTGGGAATGTGTATATGCATGTATTAATCAGTGGCTGTTTCCCTGCTACTTTGCCAATAACCTTCTCAAACTTTTGGATTTTTCCCAATTTAGTAGGTGAGAAATGACCCCTCATTGTAGTTTTAATTTATATTTTTCTTATTATGAGCAATGTTCACATCTTTTCAAACGTTTAAAGTCCATTTGCTTTTTTTCTTTTTTTTTGGTGAATACTCTGTTTATATCTCTGCTCATTTTGGGGGGTTGATGGTCTTTTTCTTCTCTACTTTATAAGCTCTTTATATATTAGTGATACCAAACATTTGTCAAGTGTATTACAAATATGTGTTTTTCTAGTATGCCATTTCTGAAAGTCTATCTTGAAGCTTATAGCAAATATGATTTTCCCCCATTTTACAGGTTTTGTAGGGAAACTATCCTTCTCTCACTTTATAAGAATCGTGTTCAGTTCATATGGTTTAGGAGGATGTGACTACCCTTTCCTCCCCAAAGGTTGAAGGGGAAGAAGAAAAGCCCAGATGTATTTATGTTACTTCTGTCCCAGGCCCTCACCCAGTCCTGGCCAATCATATAGGACATTCTTCTAGATACAATGATTCTTCTGGTGGTGGGGTGGGTCATGGCCTAACTAGATGAATATAAATCCTTTTGGGCTAAGTGAAATAAGTGAAATAGATGCCTGGAGAAAGTCCACCTTATCACTATGAGCTTGAGCTGTGGGGAGAAATGTCAGCTGCTGCTTTGAAAGACTCAGTTTGAAAATGAAGCTATTATCTAGTAGAGAAGAGAAGAAAGATAGGGCAAGAAAGGGAGAAAGATGCCCGAAGGCAATATTTGAACCTCTGGATCTAGCTATGCCTCTCTCTGGACTACTTGATCATATAAGTCAGAAAAGTTCTTTGCTGCTTTTTCTTAAACTTATTTGAGATTGTTGTTGTTGTTGTTGTTTTTCTGATAGCCAAAAAAGGAAAAGATAACTGACTGGTCAGGCACAGTGACTCACACCTGTAATCCCAGCACTTTGGGAGGCTGAGGCGGGTGGATCACGAAGTCAGGAGATAGAGACCATCCTGAACAACATGGTGAAACCCCATCTCTACTAAAAATACAAGAATTAGCTAGGCATGGTGTTGTGTGCCTGTAGTCACAGCTACTCAGGAGGCTGAGGCAGGAGAATCGCAGGAGAAGGCAGGGAGTCAGAGGTTGCAGTGAGCTGAGATCGTGCCACTGCACTCCAGCCTGGCAACAGAGTGAGACTCCATCTCAATGAAAAAACAAACACCAAAAAAAAAAAAAAAAAAAAAAAAAACCCCACAAAACTGACTAAAATGAAGTTACTTTGAGCTGAAAAGATCAAAAGATGCTTGTTAGTGTCTAGTGGTGGTGGCATATATCAGTTCTGATGAGCAGCTATATTATGAAAACTAACAAAATAGAATTTTAATAAATTAGCACAGCATCACAAAAAGTTCTCCATATAATTAATGGATTAAAGTGTCTTAGTACTTTTGTCATTAATTCAGTTTTGAGATAACTGAAAATTTAAAAAATCTTCAAAATATTTAACTGTTCTTAAAAATACTTAATTTTTAATATCAGGGCATCATCCCTATTCTACTTCTGTTAAGACATTGATTGTAATGGTGTCTGATCAGTTGTTTTTTGACTCTTCTCCAGCCTGATTATAAGACTATCAACTCCACGTAAGTGTTTTCAGTTTATATGAAGCCATATTCTTCAAAGACACCTTGGAAACTGCATCTTTATTCCATATTCCATTTCTCAAATAATCACCTTCCACCCTCAAGAATGGGTGCTGGTCAAAGAGAAATGGTTGTACAAAGCAATGTATCTTATGTGAGGATTATGTTAGAAAGTCTAGGCATAAGGTGAAAACCGTATCTACTAAAGTACATAGCTTTAAGTACTAGAATGACTTTCACTTGTGCTCACACACATACACTGATACTCATGCTGAGGTGAAGGGAGGTAACAGCAGATTTATATCTTCCAAATTATGCATACACCAGGTCACATACTCAGGGAGTAGGTCAGCAGGCTGAATTGTCCTCACTTTAAAGATTATGTATCTCTTTCTGCCATGTATGTACCGTTGAAGGCTCAACATTTACATGCACAGGCGATATGAGTTAATTGAACTGTATGACCTTCTCATTCTGCCTGTGGCAAGAGCAATATAGAACAGGAGAGGTGACTTCTGGCTCAAGGCAAGATAATCTGATTCTGTTTCCTGTAAATGTAGAGCTGGGAATAAAAACCTGGACATGGAGTAGGGGGGCTACAGCTAGGACATGATGAAGCCTCAAGGCTGGGCCGGCACCTTGAACCGCCAGTGGCTGCCTAGTTCATGGTCCTAGCATTTTACAAAGCACAGAAACACTTCTTCCCTTGACTTGGTTTCACTGGACACTTGTATATTTTTTCTAATAAATTTTGCACCCTTTCCCCACAGAATATTGCTCACGCTAACTTGGAATGGTTTTCTGTTACATCCAAAAGATCTGGATTAATACAGTGCTATACTCTGAACGAACACAACCAGTTGCTCTTATAATGGTATGAGTATCTTCCAGTAAAACTGATACTTTGAAACTGAACATTTATTTACTACAAAATTTAGAAAAAATGTCAGTATTCAAAGGAGAAAAACCAATCAGCTTGTGAAGGCCTCACACTTATCTGAAGTTTGTGTTGTTTCTTCTGACCTAGCGTGTCTTCTCTGCACAGAGCCACACCTCTTCGACTTGCTGGGGCAGCTTCCTGCTTTTCTGTCTTTCTCTAGTCCTAAAATTTTGAATTTTTAAAAAATAAAATTTATACTGTGCTGTATTTCCCTTCTTCATTGTAAATTTTCCATTTTCCTTAATAAAGTTCTCCTTACATTTAAAGAGTAAAAACTAATCCTGAGGAAGCTTGTTCATTGCCACCAGAGGATATTGCTAAGGCTTTGTGTGTGTGTGTGTGTGTGTGTGTGTGTGTGTGTGTGTGTTTTATAAACAAGGCAGTTTATCACATGTTAGAAGAAAGTTGTGACTCAGGGATATTAGAAAGAAGTATAATTTATTAATAGAAGCGTTCTTACAATGATGGAAAGAAAGAAAAGATTAGATCATAAATAAAAGAGAGAAAGAACTGACCTTTACATCAAGTGTTTTCCAGTCACTTCTTAATTGCTTTCCACCAAAACTTAATTGAGGAAGCTTGGTGCTGTCCTGCTCATATTATAAATGCTGACCATAGAATGGAATACTGTATATGGAGATAAAAGGCAGTGAGTGACTCACCTAAGGACACACACTTAGTTAAAAACAGTAGCATATGAAGCGGTATAGCACAGTGGCCAATTCTGAGTCATCCAATGCATGCCATATAAGGACTGGATGACATTAATTATTTTACTTCTCTGTGCTTCCATCTTTTTTTAAAAATTATACTTTAAGTTCTGGGGTACATGTGCAGAACATGCAGTTTTGTTACATAGGTATACACATGCCATGGTGGTTTGCTGCACCCATCAACCCGTCATCTCCATTAGGTATTTCTCCTAATGCTATCCCTCCCCTAGCCCCACATCCCGACAGGCCCCAGTGTGTGATGTTCCCCTCCCTGTGTCCATGTGCTCTTATTGTTCAACTCCCACTTATGAGTGGTAACATGCAGTGTTTGGTTTTCTGTTTTCATGTTTGCTGACAATGTCCATCATCTTATTTTAAAAATGGGTTTGCCTACCTTCCATGAGCTAATGTGCATGAAGCACTTGTCACAGTCATTTTTCCATTTGTAATAATTACTACCAAATATTAACCTACAAATTCTGGGTACCTGCTGCCTTCCATGTCACCTCTGTGGCTTGGTCATTTGATGATGACAGTAGGAAGGAGTGAGATATGTGCCTTCTTCTCAATGGATTTGGCAGAAAAATGAAGGAGCCAAATTGTAAGGCCCACAACTGGTTTTATAAATTACCTTTCCATTCATTTTCTTCTTGTCCAAATGAATTTATGACAATGAA
>NW_012102277.1:3980912-3995978 GCF_000951045.1 Mandrillus leucophaeus
TTATAAACAAGGCAGTTTATCACATGTTAGAAGAAAGTTGTGACTCAGGGATATTAGAAAGAAGTATAATTTATTAATAGAAGCGTTCTTACAATGATGGAAAGAAAGAAAAGATTAGATCATAAATAAAAGAGAGAAAGAACTGACCTTTACATCAAGTGTTTTCCAGTCACTTCTTAATTGCTTTCCACCAAAACTTAATTGAGGAAGCTTGGTGCTGTCCTGCTCATATTATAAATGCTGACCATAGAATGGAATACTGTATATGGAGATAAAAGGCAGTGAGTGACTCACCTAAGGACACATACTTAGTTAAAAACAGTAGCATATGAAGCGGTATAGCACAGTGGCCAATTCTGAGTCATCCAATGCATGCCATATAAGGACTGGATGACATTAATTATTTTACTTCTCTGTGCTTCCATCTTTTTTTAAAAATTATACTTTAAGTTCTGGGGTACATGTGCAGAACATGCAGTTTTGTTACATAGGTATACACATGCCATGGTGGTTTGCTGCACCCATCAACCCGTCATCTCCATTAGGTATTTCTCCTAATGCTATCCCTCCCCTAGCCCCACATCCCGACAGGCCCCGGTGTGTGATGTTCCCCTCCCTGTGTCCATGTGCTCTTATTGTTCAACTCCCACTTATGAGTGGTAACATGCAGTGTTTGGCTTTCTGTTTTCATGTTTGCTGACAATGTCCATCATCTTATTTTAAAAATGGGTTTGCCTACCTTCCATGAGCTAATGTGCATGAAGCACTTGTCACAGTCATTTTTCCATTTGTAATAATTACTACCAAATATTAACCTACAAATTCTGGGTACCTGCTGCCTTCCATGTCACCTCTGTGGCTTGGTCATTTGATGATGACAGTAGGAAGGAGTGAGATATGTGCCTTCTTCTCAATGGATTTGGCAGAAAAATGAAGGAGCCAAATTGTAAGGCCCACAACTGGTTTTATAAATTACCTTTCCATTCATTTTCTTCTTGTCCAAATGAATTTATGACAATGAAAAATTTTAATACAACTCTCTTTCTCCAAAAATGTGCAATTTTTCCATCCCACTTAACCATCAGCTGGAAATAGAACTTGGAGATATTTCACAGTTGCAACCACAGTGGTGAAAAGGTGGGAGACTTTTAGGAAGACATCAAATGGCTTTTTATATTGCATACAACCTCCTGGGAGGTGGAGGCTAGGAGTCTCTGGCAAAAGTAATTCATTATCTGTAAACCTGTTTTTTATGCCAAGCTGGACCTCACAGAGGACCAGGACAGAATGCTATCTGAATTACGCTGTCTCTTCAGGGCACTGCTGTCTCTCTCTTAATCTTTGATGTTCTGTGTCACATGCTCATTTTTCTGGTCCATTTGCCCAGGTACTTTGGTCTGGATAGGTTTGCTTTTTTTAATTTCACATATAAACTTGAGAAGAAAGGAACTTGGGAGTTTTTCATGATTGGTAAAGCAATCAGCTCTGTAGCTACCCATGGAAGATTATGGCGATGGATGAAACCAGCATTCTGGAGGTCATCTCCAGCAACAAAAAATGACTAGAACTTTCTTATCTCTGTCAATAATTTTATTGATGATAACTTTTAGTAACTTGAGAAAACCTTAGTGTATTCACCTTTACTATGGCATTTTTCACAAACATAGAAAGTTGCTAATGTTAATTTTATTATAATTTTTAAATTAGCATACAAATTACATCCCTCTTGACTTACTGCCCCTATAGCTAGAGTCATTCAAAAAGTCAGAAATCAGCCTCTTTGCAGTGGTTTCCTTTAGCTTTTCAGGAATATAGATGTTGAACAATTAGTAAAATTCTCAAACGACACACACTTTTTTCCTCACTCTGAGTTATATGTGTTTGCTGATGTGAACAGATGGACTCGGTGATTGGGTGGGACTTTTTTAGCTCTACTTTCTGTGTGTCACTCATTGTCATCACTCGTGGTTAGGGAAAGACTTCCCTTCACATTCTGTTATATTCTGATTCCGTATAAAACCTAAAGATGATTTCTAAAAGCCATTGGTTTGACTCACCAGATTTCTCTTTGGTTCTCAGAGTGTGTATTCGCTTAGCCTATAAACCCACCACTGCCATCTAATCGTGCAATTTCTTCATCTGTAAATGTATTTGCTCACGATTCTCCGTATAACACAAAGTAAAGAAATAATGGAAAATAATATTCTGCTTCTAATGCTGCTGCCTGCTTAGATCTATTTCATTTCTTCTAAGACCCTGTCATATTGGCTAGTAATTATTTCCTGCCTCTTATTTTCTTCTTTATTTTCTATTCAACCTCTCAACCTCGCCTTCATGAGCTGCTGGTAACTGAGTTTGATTCATTGCTCAATAATAATTTTCATTGTTTGCAGTCATCTCTGTAGATGTGGTCACTTCAAAAGCATGTGTTTAAAAATATGAAGTATATGATTATCAAGATGTGGGAAAATTCATAATACCATTTTTGTACCATTCTTGGTGATAACTGCAGCTAATATTCCTTGACTCTTTACCATGTCCCAATGCCTGGGCCATGTGTGTGCTCTGTTTCTGTATGCACATGAGTGGGTACATGTGCATGTGTGTCTTCCAGTGCATGTACATGAATGAAATCTCATGTAATTCTTAAAATAGTTCTATGAATTTTGGGCTGCACCTTTTACAGATAAGGATGCAGAAATTCAGAATGTTTAAGTAATTTTCCCAACATCACATACCTGGTAAGCAGCAGAACTCAAAATCACATTGGGTAGATACCTAAGTCTTGCTTTTGATGCCAGCATTGCTCCCTTACTGGTACTTTTCTTTTTGCCTTATGGCAGAGTTATCTGAGAATGGGTTTTCCTCACTGTAGTAGATTAAAGATGCTGTAAATTCTTTGACACTCTTCCCATCAAGAGGTAGGTTCTATTTCCCCTCTCCTACACTCTGGACTTGCCTGAGACTACTTTGATAATAGAGTGTAATGTAAATAATGGCGGGGCATTCTGAGCCTTGCCCTTAAAAGGACTGGCAGCTTCCACTTTGATTTCTAGGAACTCCGAGCCAGTGTATAAGACGTCCACACACCCTGGGGCTATTTTACTGACAGGAAGCTTAAACCAGCCACTTGGAAAGGCCATGTAGAGATAGAGAAGGCTGTCCAGCCAGTCCCACCTGTCCCAGCCCTCAGTCATTCTAACCCTCCAGCTGTTCAAGCCATTGTATCTCAGGCCACAAACTTCATGGAGCAGAAGCTAGCTAATTCTTACTATGGATTGTCCTAATTCTTGACTAGAGGAATCATGAAATATAATGATAATAAATTGTTGTGTCAAGCCATTAAGCTTTGGAGTTGCTTGTTACTGAGGAGGAGATAACCAAAACATCCACATTTGTGAGTAATATATTCTTTGAAAACAGAGATGATGTCTCATTCATCTTTATATGTCTAGCATTTTGTGTCATTGGAGCTCAATTAATTTTAGATGATTGAATGAATAAATGAATGAGTGGAATGAAGCTATTGGGAAGACAAGCACACCAGTCTCATGGAGCTTCTGATCCAGATGGAGTGAGGGAGAGAAAGGTAATAAAGACATAAATAAACATTCTCAGGAGGTAGTGAGTACTATGATTGGAAAACAAGGCAGGGTAAGAGGACATTTTTGCAGAGACTGAATGAGGGAATTGAGTGAGCTTTTTAGTACCTGCATGCCACATGGACTTTGACTTTCGTGCTTAAAAACCGAGAATCTGACTTCTATGTTCTCTATGTCCATATACCCCTGAGTTTTGTGATGGCTGCATCACATCTCAGGGCCTGAAAAGAGGTTGGTGCCAGGGCAAAAAGTGTAGGCAGAAAAAGCATTGATTAGGATATCACTCAACAAAAACCATCCCCGGAATATGCTGCATTCTCTCTTCCAAATCCTTGCAAGTGTAATCCCTTCTGTGTGGAATGCTCTTTACAACTGCAAGCCCTCTAATCATTTTCTTGTCAAGTTAAAATGTCCCATTCTCAGACAGATAAATTTCTTCCTCTACTGTGTTACAGATTTTTGTTTCAATAGTACTTTTCTCAAATGCTTGCTCATCCCCTCTAATATAAAAACTATTGTTATATAGCTTTCCCCCAGCTATTTGTGAAATAAATGAGGGTAAAGGATCTGTGTCTTCCCATCATCTCCACTATAGCTCTTAGTACAGTGTATTGCAGTAGAAGATGCTTATTACATGCTCGTTCAAAACAAGAAACAGAGGGAAGAGATAAGGAAGGAAAGGGCCATGCCTCCTTAACTTTATTTATGTAAGAAACACCTGGCACATAAAATATATTCTGTAAATAATGAATGAATGAATATATGAATGAATTAATTCATGGGTAACTTGGTACTATTTTCAGTATTTTTGGTCATAGGTTCATTTTCTCCCCTATTAAATTCTAAAGGCAAATATATTTTTTTCAAATACTTGAGTAGTCCTCATTGATGATCTGGGCAGCACACTTTTTGTAATGTACATAAGGAAGAAAATTACCTGGTATTGTAAAAATTGGTCACCAGAGCATGTCCTCAAGTTCTGTACATTTAACTAAACTAATATAATGGTAACCAGATTCTCACAGTGTGAAAGCTGCTTCTGGGAAGTAACTTAGGAATTTTTAGACGTGAATGTTCATTCTCTCTCTTTCTCTCTATCAGAACATAACCTATAACTATTTAAGTTCACCAACTGAAATATTAATGAGCTAAAAATGCTAATTTTTAATGCTGAAATTGCCTAATTTAAATCTAGAAAAAAATTTTTGCAGTAAGATGCCTTAATGTGATGCAGGCACATACACCCACCACCCTCCTCCACACACAAACACATTTTAACTATTTTGCTATAATCCAAATGAACAATTTGTGAAAATACATTTCCTCCATACATACCTGTGGACTCTTTACTGGTAGCTGAACTTAAAACTTTCTTTCTTGTGTAAGTTTCTGGAAAGATATTGATTAATTAGAATGTAATGGCATTAACTATGCCACTCTTGTTTCAGTAGCAATTTCAATTAATGGTGTGAGATGTAGAATATGTAAAAAAGGCATCAGATGTATTGTCTTTGCATTAAAATGACAATGGATTCTGTTTATATCATTCCATTATGTCAGACAGTACTGAATGGCTTAGATGTATTCATAGACACCCCAAATGTTACTCTCCCTTTTAAATGTCGTAACTGGCAGAAGTACAAATGTTAGTGAAGGTACAAAACTATTTCCTGATTGAATGGGAGAAAATGACCTTGAATGAGTTGACACAGTTAAGGAAATTAATTATTCTAATTCAATACATTTGAAGAATTAAGTCAGAGACTTTAAACTGGGACATTACAATGAATGACCATATCATTTCCTGTATAAATATCAGGAATTGAAAGCTTGTTTGTTATTTGCTGCTTGTTTAATTGGTTGGTTCCTGGCTGTAAAGGGTACATAGGGCTCATCCTAATTGATTAAGTACCTTGTTTCCCCATATTCTTTAATTTGGGATTCAAGGCTTGTATGTAATCTGTTTGATGGTTTTATTTGCTTTTTTCTGTAATGCAACTTTGCTGACTAGGAATTGGTTTACTCTTTCATGTCTGAAGGCTCTAATAAATTGAGAAGCTTAGGCAGACAGCTCTTTTATCCAAGGGCCGTTACTGGGCTGGTGATACTGCTGAAACCTGCCTAGACTCAAAAAACGCTCAGAGAGGGATAAGAGTCCTGCAGGGAGGAAGAAACAGGGAAATTTTTTTTGTAGTGACCTCAGAATAGAGAGAGAGACAGAGGGAGAGAGAGAGAGAGAGACAGAGACACAGAGAGAGAGAGAGGGAGAGAGAGAGAATGAATCACTCACATGGAAGTCTGTGCCAAAATAAGAGAATGAGAGTAGGCTGGTTCTGCTTTGGCTGATGAAAGGATGGTGAATTGAAAAAATGATCAAAAGTGACATTGTGGGCCAACTCAGGAATATCAAAGGAGACTGTACTGCCAATCAGTCACGGAATTCACCATCCGCTAGGGAGCAGCTGCACAAATGTTTGCTGAGTGATTATGTAGAAACTGTAGTGGTTGGTGTGATAGATACAGCCATAATGCTGACTGGGTTCTCTCTGTCTCTTGCTTTGCTCCTTGTCTTTCCTTTGGACTTTCCCCTTGCCCTTGACCTTCTCTTTCTTTTCACAAAGACAGAGCTATGTCAGGAACATTCCAGGAGATACAAAGATGCATGGGACATAATTCCTGCCCTCAGGGAAGTCTCAATCTGATGGAAGCGACAGAAGAAGAATTGGCAATGTTTACCTGTATTTTTTGTTTTGCTTGAAAACAGATTCTGATAAAAGTACAGGAAATCAATGGGGTTGGGGGAAGTCTAGTTACATTAATTAATGAGATGTTAATTTTATTACTGTCAAAGGGCATCTATTATATCTGATTTCCTTTATTTTGGGAATGCCAGTTAATTAAAAGCTTTACTAATTATGTTCCAAGTGGATGGTATCTTTATCTTTCTGAGAAAATTTAATCTGCATTCCTGTCTTTGCCTGTCTTAGTCACACATATCAACTTAGGATTCTGCCTTACAAATCTGGCATGAATATGGCAAAATGCAGTGTGTTCTTCGGGATTAATCTTTAATATTTTGAAGATCCACAACAATTGAAGGATTTGAGTTGATGAAAAGATGACTTTCAGCTTTCTGGAGGAACTCAAGAGGGCCTGGGGAGTTTATTTTGTCCTTGGATGAAAGAGAAAGGGGTTGTTGTGGGGATAAAGCAAAGGCACTTTCCATGGTGAGCTGACATCTTGGTGTTTTTTTTTTGTTTTTGCTTTATTTTCTGGCTTCCTCGAGCTACTCATCATCAAAGGAGCCATCAGTGCCTTTGGTCTTTTATGTACAAAAACACACCAACCAGTGGAGGAATATGATGTTTGTGATCAGTGCTTATGGGTAGTGGTGACTTTTGATAGTTTTGGGTTTCTGGTGCTAGCAAGCTACCTGAGTGTCAGTGAAGAGTGGCCCTAATGATACTGTTATACAGACACAGCTCATAATAAAGACTCTCTCTGTGCCTGGAAGGCCCTTCTCTACTTTTTCCAAATACATCCTGGCCTCATGGACTTTCACCTGCTTAGAATCCATTCTTCCTCTTCCTGTACCGCATCTTGATATTTTGGAGATCTTCTTCTCCCTCAAGCTGAATCTGTGGGAAACAGTGTAGTATAGTGTTGAACTGGATGGTGCTTAGAGCCAGAGTTCCTGGGTTTGAACCCAGTACACACACTCATCATCAGTATTGGATATACTCTGTTCTTTGTATTGATCTTTCTGTATCTGTCCTCAATTGACTGAGCTCCTTGGGAGCTCCTCTAGTTGTCATTTCCATGTGAACAACTTCAGCTGCTAGCCCAGAGCCTGGAACGTGATAGGAGCTCATAGGATTAAATGAAGGAACCCCTGTTGTGGATAATGACAGGACTTGCTGTGGAACACTGGCATGGCATTTTCCCTATTCCACCTGTATGTCCATCCACGTTGATATAAAAAAGTTTTCACCTGAAATTAGAGAACAATGTTTCCTTCCACCCTATCACTTTCTAATTTGCCTTTTTCTTGTAATTTTTTTCAAATGTGCTATGCATGTTGCCCAGGTCATTGCATGAGTGGAGGGTTTAAGGTAGTTCAATCCTTTGGAAACTGTTAATAGACTTGAAACTTTGGTGATGTTGCCTTACTATCACTAATGTAATGGTTTTTTGGTGTGTGTAGATAAGGTCTTTTTGACAAGTTGAAAACATGTGAACCCATATACTTCATGTATTTTGGCAGATGCATTTGTGACGAAGACTTCTTGAAGATAATAGCCTAACTTTTATAATTATTTCTGTATAGTAAATAATATTATCTTAAAGAAGAATTGTTTTCTTCCCTTTTTAAGTACTACATGTCGAAGAAGTAGGAGAATGGAACAAATCTGAATATGAATTTCTCCTGCAGTAGAAAAGTTAACATATAGTTCACTGAAAACTGTCTTGGTCAAGTGAATGAGTATTGACTTTGGGGAAAAAAGAAAACTGAAGAAGAAAGAAATGTAGAAAAAAGTATAATTCATTCTTTTAATGCGGTGGGTTTATATGCTTTAGCAAGCATCTTTTTGTTGTTGTTTATAGGCCTTGATGTATTGGTGTCTTACATCACAGATGCTAAATCAACTCTCAGTGCATTTTTAAGTGCTTAAGGCAGAGTTGTTCAAGTAATAGAGAAAAAGTACTAGCTCATGTGGTCTGAGTCTTGATTTCTGAGTGACAATTTTCTTCTTACTCCTCTCATTTATGTTTTTGTACGAATTGGAGCATGCTCCTAATAATTCCTTCTACTCTGACTTGAGTCACTATTGCATTTTGCATTTTCATATGCTAAATATCCAAGCTCTAAGACTGGAAGAGTTTTAGCTGTAATATAATGCATAGAAACATCCATTATTATAATAGAATGGATAGAAACATCCATTATATTATAACTGATATAAAATATTAGTACTGTTATTTAACAGTTGATTGTTAGCATGCATTGATTGATATTTAATAAATTAAAAATTCAGAGCCTACCCTTCTATCTCTTTTAGCTTCTTACAGGGGAAAATCTGTTTCAGGCTCTTTAGTTTTGGTACAACTGTGCTATAAGAAAGCAATTTCAGTAGAAAAAATGGATTTGGATCGCAGTTTCTTGTTGGGTTTTGTAGAATTTGTCAGTTAGGAAAAAAAATGGCCTTACTGAAAATGTGTTTGCTTCTCTGCTTACACTTTCTAACTCAGTTCTGATGCTATTTGAACAATTGTTGACATGCCTCTTTACCTTCCAATAGTTAGGAGTAAAAACATTCATTCTCAATTTTTGTTTTGCTCTTGTGTCTTTAAAAGTTGATTAAAAGTCGCCAGGTTGCTCAGAGTTCTAAGAGAATAGACATTGTCATTAGCTCTTTGATAATGTTCTCTGTGTTCTATAAATCAAGTAATCAGGTTTAGCTTGTACTTGTGTCAAAGTTCCCAGAGGGATTGCTAATGAAAACAAAAAGGCAATATATGTCATTGTAATAAACCATCATTTTGCTTGAAATAATTTCAAAATGAGTATTTTAGCCCCATGTGCTACATTTCTGATCTTAGTTTCCCCAGGTTCTTCTCTGTCATTATTTCAGCTATTACAAGTCAGGGTGAATTAACCAAGGTTATGTCTACACCAATGTTTTAATTATCTGGCTTTGTTGATGGCTTGTTGAAATTGCTTTCATGTGGCAGGTTGAAACACAGCAAATTTATAGTAGGGATGGCTGCCCAGCATTCAAAGCCTTATTTATGTATACTTCTTTTCATAGGAAGACTATGTTTTTTAACATTTAGAAAATATGCTCTATTTAACCTTATTTTTTAAAATAATATTGCACAACAGAAGTATTATTGTTTAGAGATCCTAGAGGTTTATGGCATTATAACATAGACTGTAAATTAAGGTTCCTTAATCAAGGCACAACTTCAGTTGTCAGGGGCTATTCTGTGCTTTATAGGGTGGGTAGCAGCATCTCTGGTTTTTACTCACTAGATGCCAGGAGCACCTTTCTTTCCACCAATTGTGACAACTAAAAATGTCTCCAAACTTTGCCAAATGTCCCCTGGGGGAAATTATTACTGAGAGTTGAGAACCACAGCTCTAAATCGTTGTTTCATACAGGTTTTATTATTTTGCCCCATTTATGTTACCCTTTGGCGTGTTTCTATGACATAGGTAGTCAAATTTTAGCTAATTTTCCGCTAAGAAGCTTTTCTCTTGGATGTAAAAATACATTTTAACTTCTATGGAAAATGTGCGTTGCATTACAGCTTCCTGCATCTTGTTTAAGTCCTCTTGATTACAGGTGGATTATGCTGATTCAACTTGTTGGACCAAATGTTTCTGCAATTAAGAACAAAACAATAAATTATTTCTAGAAGGTGAAAATGTTTATATTGGACATTTAATAATATTTGAATTGAGACCCAGAATAAAACTCCTGTAGTGTGGAACTTCCTATATTGATGTACCCTTATCTCTTAATAGAAATATTACATGTCATACAAATCTCACAGGTTTAAATATAGTAATAATAGAAATTATTATAACAGCGGCAGATATTCACCAAGCACTGATTGTACCTAGTAATGTACCAAAGCTTCACTTAAGTTGAGTCACTTAATGCTTACAAGGGCCTCAAAGCAGGTACTACTGTTATTTCATAGAGAGAGAATAAAGAAGCTTTAAAAAAAGTTAAATCACCTACCCAAGTCAACTATTACTCAAGGTGGGTGCCGTGAGTTGAACCAAAGGTTTCTGACTCTTAAAGATGCTGCTTTCAACTCCTGTGGGATTCTTCCCACCACTTTCAGTTGTTCTCTATTGTGTCTCCTCAGGCTCACCTCTGTAGTGCACTCTGGACCGACCTTTAACCGCCAACATCTGAATCTCTGCCTGAGGGAATTTTTGGTGTTAGGGACTGCCCTGCCCACATTCAGAGCAGGTCAGAAGTTCTAGAAGATCAGCACCCACCTTGGCAACTCTAACTACTGACTGGTAGGAGTTTTTTAAATACCTCAACTCCTTCAACCCTAAGCTGAGATAACTCTGAGGCTGTTCTATACTGAACTGCAAGATTCTACATCAGCATTGAGCTCCTTTTGCCCATGATGATAGAGAATTTGTTTGATAATATGCCCTTTATTAACTGCCTTCCTTTTCCTGTTTCATTTACCTACCCCTTCCAGTGTTTCCTGAATCACTTCGCAAATAATCTTCTTGTAGCAGAATCCTTACCTCAAGGTCAGCTTCTGGAGGAATCCAAACTAAGCCAGTTTTCTTTCCAAAATGTGCTTTGATGAAGAACTTGCTTGATATATGGTTGATGTTGAACCCATACTAGAGTTCCACATTGATCAGCTAAAAACTTAAAATTTTACATTTTTTGTAGAGTGGTAGACCAGCAGTTCACATATTTTCAACTAGTGTATTACAGTGAATTTCTCATGTTATAAAAATTTACCAGTTTACTACTTGGAATTTCCAGGTTGAGATTCAGAGAGAACAAAAACAGGTGGAATCAACAGTCTTCTTGAGTTGAAGGGATGGAACTGGAAGTTCAGGGAGGTCAAGTCAGGAGAATTTGCAAAGTACTGGGCAGGAGAGAGCTGCATAGAGAGAGGATAATCCAGAGATTTTTGGCAGAGAAGTACATTAACACAGTTGTAACTGTATTCCATATGTTTAAGAAACAGTAGGAAAAATTGATTATATTAAGAAATGGAAAAGATCTTATATATATTTTTCCAAAACTTGTACAAATGGATATTAAGATGTTGGAAATGAAAAATATAATGAATGAGATTAATGACAGATTAAATGTTTCAGAAGAAACTATTAATGAACTTGAAAAGGTAGCAATACAAACTATTCAAAATGAAACACAGACAGTAGACTGAAAGAATTGAAATAACACACACATACATACATATACATATGTATGTACACTGTACATACACGCACTATGCATTCTAAAGCAACCACTAAGATATCACTACCATGAGTTATAGTTAAGAAGCCAACACAAGAGATAAAATGCAGTAATAAAAAGCATTTGACCCAAAAAATGCAGAAAAAGAGAAAAAGAATAACAAAGACCAGATGGCACAAATGGCAAACAAATAGTAAGATGGTAGATTTAAACTCAGCCATGTTAGTAATCACATTAAATGTAAGCTGTCTAAAAACTCTAAAGACATAGACTGTCAGTTTGGATTATGAAAAGTAACATCAAAGTACATGCTGCCTATTGAAAACCACTTTAAATATACAGACACTGAAAGCACAACCAAAAAAGGAAAAAGGTAAATTGGACTTTAAGAATTTTGCTCTTTGAAAGACACGGTTAAGAAAGTGTAAAAGCAAGCTACAGAGTGGGAAAAAAATTCTTAAATCACAGATCCGGTAAAGGACCTGTTTATAGAATACATAAAAATTTCTTAAATTTTAATAAAAAACCAAAACATTGGAATTTAAAAAATGGGCAAAAGATTTGGACAAACACGTCACCAAAAATATATATGGTAAGCAAATAAGGACATAAAAGGATGATTAATTTAGTTATTAGAGAAATGCAAATGAAAACTACAATGAGATGCCATTACACCTTTATTAGAGGGTCTAAAGTTAAAAAGAAGAACCATAACAATTATCAGAAAGGATGTGGAGCAACATGACTCTCATACACTGTTGGTGAGAAGACAAAATGGTGCAACCACTTTGAAAACAGCTTGGCAGTTGTAAAAGAAGTTAAACAGGCCAGGTGCAGTGACTCACGCCTGTAATCCCAGTACTTTGGGAGACAAAGGCAGGTGGATTACTTGGGGTCAGGAGTTTGAGACAATCCTGGTCAGCATGGTGAAACCCCATATCTATGAAAAATACAAAAAAATTAGCCAGGCATCATGGTGTATGCCTGTAATCCCAGATACTCGAGAGGCTGAGGCAGGAGAATTGCTTGATATATTTGATGATTTTGTTTATTAAAAAATAAGTCTAGTGGGGCACGCCCAAGATGGCCGAATAGGAACAGCTCCAGCCTCCAGCTCCCAGTGTGAGCAACACAGAAGACGGGTGATTTCTGCATTTTCAACTGAGGTACCGGGTTCATCTCACTGGGGCCTGTCAGACAGTTGGCACTGGTCTGTGGGTGCAGCCCGAGCAGCGAGAGCTGAAGCAGGGCAAGGCATCGCCTCACCTGGGAAGCACAAGGGGGAAGGGAATTCCTTTTCCTAGCCAGAGGAGATTAAGACACACAACACCTGGAAAATCGGGTAACTCCCACCCTAATACTGCGCTTTACCAAGGGCCTCAGCAAACAGCACACCAGGAGATTATATCCCGCACCTGGCTCGGTGGGTCCCATGCCCATGGAGCCTCCCTCATTGCTAGCACAGCAGTCTGAGATCTAACTGCAAGGCAGCAGTGAGGCTGGGAGAGGGATGCCTGCCATTGCTGAGGCTTAAATAGGTAAATAAAGCTGGCCAGAAGCTCAAATTGGGTGGAGCCCACCACAGTTCAAGGAGGCCGGCCTGCCTCTGTAGACTCCTCCTCTGGGGACAGGGCATAGGTAAACAAAAAGCAGCAGAAACCTCAGCAGAGGTAAATGCCCTTGTCTGACAGCTTTGAAGAGAGCAGTGGATCTCCCAGCATGGAAGTTGAGCTCTGAGAATGGACAGACTGCCTGCTCAAGTGGGTCCTTGACCCATGAGTAGCCCAACTGGGAGACATCCCCCACTAGGTGCAGACCGACACCTCACACCTCACACGGCGGGGTACACCCCTGAGACGAAGCTTCCAGAGCAAGAATCAGACAGCAACACTTGCTGTTCAGCAATATTCTATCTTGTGCATCCTCCGCTGCTGATACCCAGGCAAACAGGGTCTGAAGTATACCTCAAGCAAACTCCAACAGACCTACAGCTGAGGGTCCTGTCTGTTAGAAGGAAAACTAACAAACAGAAAGGACACCCACACCAAAACTCTGTCAGTATGTCGCTATCATCAAAGACCAAAGGCAGATAAAACCACAAAGATGGGGAAAAGCAGGGCAGAGAACTGGAAATTCAAAAAATCAGAGTATATCTCCCCCTCCAAAGGAACGCAGCTCATCGCCAGCAATGGAACAAAGCTGGATGGAGAATGACTTTGACGAGTTGAGAGAAGAAGGCTTCAGTCAATCAAACTTCTCAGAGCTAAAGGAGGAACTACATAACCAGCGCAAAGAAACTAAAAACCTTCAAAAAAGAATGGATGAATGGATAACTAGAATAATCAATGCAGAGAAGACCTTAAAAGTACTGATAGAGATAAAAACCATAACACGAGAACTACGTGACAAATGCACAAGCTTCAATAACTGACTCGATCAACTGGAAGAAAGAGTATCAGTGATGGAAGATCAAATGAATGAAATGAAGTGAGAAGAGAAGTGTAGAGATAAAAGAGTAAAAAGAAATGAACAAAGCCACCAAGAAATATGGGATTATGTGAAAAGACCAAATCTACATCTGATTGGTGTGCCCGTAAGTGATGGGGAAAATGGAATCAAGTTAGAAAACACTCTACAGGATGTCACCCAGAACTTCCCCAACCTAGTAAGGCAGGCCAACTTTCAAATTCAGGAAATGCAGAGAACACCACAAAGATACACCTCAAGTAGAGCAACTCCAAGATATATAATTGTCAGATTCACCAAAGTTGAAATGAAGGAAAAAATGTTAAGGGCATCCAGAGAGAAAGGTCAGGTTACACACAAAGGGAAGCCCATCAGACTAACAGCAGATCTCTTGGCACAAACTCTCAAAGGCAGAAGAGAGTGGGGGCCAATATTCCACATTCTTAAAGAAAAGAATTTTCAACCCACAATTTCATATCCAGCCAAACTAAGTTTCATAAGTGAAGGAGAAATAAAATCCTTTATAGACAAGCCAATGCTTAGAGATTTTGTCACCACCAGGCCTTCCCTACAAGAGATCCTGAAGGAAGCACTAAACATGGAAAGGAAAAACAGGTACCAGCCATTGTAAAAACATATCAAAATGTAAAGTCCATCGATGCTAGGTAGAAACTGCATCAACTAGCAAGCAAAATAACCAGTTAATATCATAATGACAGGATCAAGTTCACACATAACAATATTAACCTAAAATGTAAATGGACTAAATGCTCCAATTAAAAGACACAGACTGGCAAATTGGATAAAGAGTCAAGACCCAGCACTCTGCTGTATTCAGGAGACCCATCTCACATGCAGAGACACACATAGGTTCAAAATAAAGGGATGGAGGAAGATCTGCCAAGCAAATGGAAAACAAAAAAAGCAGGGGTTGCAATACTAGTCTCTGATAAAACAGACTTTAAACCATCAAACATCACAAGAGACAAAGAAGGCCATTACATAATGGTAAAGGGATCAATTCA
>NW_012102277.1:3996028-3996313 GCF_000951045.1 Mandrillus leucophaeus
GTGGGACTGTAAACTAGTTCAACCATTGTGGAAAACAGTGTGGCGATTTCTCAAGGATCTAGAACTAGAAATACCGTTTGATCCAGCCATCCCACTACTGGGGATATACCCAAAGGATTATAAGTCATGCTGCTATAAAGGCACATGCACACGTATGTTTATTGCAGCACTATTGACAATAGCAAGGACGTGGAATCAACCCAGATGTCCATCAGTGACAGACTGGATTAAGAAAATGTGGCACATATACACCATGGAATACTATGCAGCCATAAAAAAGGATGA
>NW_012102277.1:3996363-4017308 GCF_000951045.1 Mandrillus leucophaeus
TCATTCTCAGCAAACTATTGCAAGAACAGAAAACTAAATACTGCATGTTTTCACTCATAGGTGGGAATTGAACAATGAGATCACTTGGACACAGGAAGGGGAACATCACACACCGGGTCCTATTGTAGGGAGCGGGGAGGGTGCAGAGATAGCATTATGAGATATACCTAATGTAAATGACAAGTTAATGGGTGCAGCACACCAACATGGCAGATGTATACATATGGAACAATCCTGCACGTTGTGCACATGTGCCATAGAACTTAAAGTATAATAAAAATAAAAATAAAAAATAAGTCTAGTTACTGCAATTAATGGTACCTGAGCACAAACCATTAGGTCACTGGGACATGGGGGAGGGGAGGGGTGTAAGGGTGAGGAGGCAGGAAGGATAAATTATAAAAGGGCACATTTAGGGGCACAAAATAAATTATAAAGGGACTTCTTAAAGTCTAATTTACCTTTCTCTTTTTTTTTTTTTTGGTTGTCCTTTTGGTATCTATATATTTAAAGTGGTTTTAAATCGGCAGCATGTACTTACATATTACTTTTAATAATCCAAATGGACAGTCTATGTCTTTAGAGTTTTTAGACAGCTTACATTTAATGTGATTACTATCATGATTGAGTTTAAATCTCCCATCTTACTATTTGTTTGCCATTTGTCCGTTCTTTGTTATTCTTTTTCTCTTTTTCTGCATTTTTTTGGGTTGAATGCTTTTGATTCTATTTTGTCTCTTGTGTTGGCTTATTAACTATAACTTGTGGTAGTGATATTTTAGTGGTTGCTTTAGAATGTATAGCATGTGTATATACAGTGTAAGTATATATATATGTATGTATATGTATGTTATTTCAATTCCTTCAGTCTATTGCCGGTGTTTCATTTTGAATAGTTTGTATTGCTACCTTTTCAAGTTTATTAATAGTTTCCTCTGTAACATTTAATCTTACATTAATTTCATGCATTATATTTTTTATTTTCAACTTTTTAATATCCATCTCTACAAGCTTGTTTGTGTATGGTGGATAGATTCATGATGTTAGTGGTGGTGATGGTTTCATGTATACACACATATGTCAAGACTTATAAAATTGTACTGATTAAACATCTGAAGTTTATGTCAATTATCACTCAGAAAACTTGTTTAAAAAAACATAATTTTGAAGGAATCTGTGCAGAAGCCCTCTAAATTTATACCATCTTTTGTAGTTGTCATGTTCACATCAAATTCAAGGGTATTGGTTTTATAAACTCATCTTTATTGAGTCTTTACAAAATATTCAAATAGTTTTCAGCAAATCAACTTTTTTTCACACTCAAAATACATTGTTTAATGTGATATAATTAAGTTATCTAATTAAGAAAGCAAATGAAAGTGGCGTATGCTGTGTTTGGAACAAACACAATCAATGTGTGATAAAAATCCCAGCTTCTCATTGGAGGAAAAGTTCTGGGTCAATTAGAACCTGATTTAAGGTGTCATCTGCAGGCCAGCAGCATCAGTATCTCCTGGGAGCTTCTTAGAATTTCTGACACTGCCATGGATTAACTGAATCAGGTTCGCTAGGTGATTCATATGCACATTAAAGTTTGAGAAATGTTTTCTTTGGGAATAGCCTACTAGTTTTGAGAATTGAATGTGTTATGGTGCTTAGGCAATACATTTTTTTTCCTCATGGAAATAGAGTGCTTCAGTTTCAAGCATCAGCCAAATAAGGCATTGTTTACATATTTTTTATTGTTATAATTTTTATTTTTTCTTATCAGGTTTTCTTTTCTTTTCCTGTTTGAAACTGGGTCTTGTTTTGCTGCCAAGGCTGGAGTGCAGTGGCATGATCATGGCTCACTGCAGCTGTAACCGCCCAGATTCAGGCAATCCTTCTACCTTAGCCTCCTGAGGACTACAGGCACGTGCCACTATGCCTGGTTAATTATTATTATTATTATTATTATTGTTGTTGTTGTTATTTGTAGAGGTGAGGTCTCACTATGGTGTCTAGGCTGTTCTCAAACTCCTGGGCTCAAGTGATTCTCCCATCTTGGCCTCCCAAAATGCTGGGATTACAGGCATGAGCCACTGTGCTTGACTCATATCAGGCTTTCTTGAGGTATGATTGGCACACATTAAAATTGATCAATTTTATGTGTATAAGACAATGAGTTTTGATAAATGTATAGAATCCTGTAACTATGACTTTTACAGCCAAGATACAAAATATTTCTACTTCTTCAAAATATTCCCTTTTGCGCCTTCACAGTCAATATTTCCTCTAATCCTTGGCCCTTGCTAGAATTTCATATAAATGGAATTACCTCATATTTCATCACTTTTTTGTTGTTGTTTTGTTTTGTTTTTCACTTAGCACTTGCTTTTGAGATTCATCCATGTTGTCATATCAACAGTTCATGCCCTTTTTGGATGCATAGTATTCCATTGTATAGATGTACCTTATAGTTGGTGATGGAAGGCAGGCCTGAGACTGGTGTTCAGGGAGCCTAGAAAAACTCATATGACCTTATGTGGTACAGAGGCTGCCATGACTGTGACCTTAAAAACTGGCAAAAACGTTGGAAACATGGATTCTAGTAGTTGAATCCTTACCCTCCAAATCCAGGTGATAGTCACACTTCAGAAAATGATGCTGACCAGCCCATCCACTCTATCACAGAGCCCTGACAATCCAGACATTTCCCTGAAAATTTGCAAATCTTCTTGTCCCTTTCTATCAGGACATCTCTAGAGCACAGCCCTTCCCCTGCTGTAAATACAGTGCCGTTTGGAGAGGAAAGTGTGGAGGGAGAGAGAGAACAATTTACCTTAATTGCTGAATATTTGCCTAATGGTCTTCAAATGTTATTGCCTATGGGCAAAGCCAGTTGTTTTTCTTCTCCCTTCTACCTGTGTGTAGAGAGACCTGAGGAAATCAGGCCAATAACTCAGAACATCACACGATATAAATTTTGGAACAATTTGTTTCTAATAGAATTTATTTTGGAAGGTTACCTGAAAACCTCAAATGGTTATTTCCTGCTTTTAACTGACAATCCTGACAATTAAACGTTTTAAACCTATTGGTATATTTTATCATTTTAGAAAGGTTGCATCTTGTTTTTATTATTAATTTTAGTTGGGAAACTGAGTCAAACCTCAAGTCAGGTTTGACTGAAGTTTTATTTATAGTTAATTTTCCTAAATATCCTCCAGTAGTGATTAGAATTAGCCACTGGACAACCATATCAGAACTAGGAGCTCGATACTAAAACAAGAAGGATGGAAATAATCAAAGAGGATTTGCAAATGATTAAGGTACTGAATTTCAGGTGTGCCTTCGAAAAATTAATTCCCTCTTTTTGCAAGCCGTTGCATCTCATTTCACCAGGTACCTTGCAAAGTTCTTGATGAGATGCATGCTTCGTGGGAATCACTCTTTCCCCTGTATTTGGGTATGCTTACTTGCAGGCTCTCAAGAGATTTACTTAAGATTTTCAACATTTCTGCATTAGATATTTTTAAAGAGAAAAATAAAATCCAGGGAATATAGCTTCTGAAGTGGAAAGTCTGAAACAAAAACAATATGATGACTGTCACAGACAAAGCTGCTAGAGCTCTAAAGTATAATGCAAGGTTTTTATAAACTCCAAGTTGTAGGTTACTCTTTGGCATGTAATAAATTAGTTCTGAGCCTAGAAGTGCTTTAATCTGAAAACTTCATTTGAGGAAAAAGCAGAGAATTTGAAGGTATTGAATAGGATACACACACACGTATTTTTCAGTGTATATCCGTACATGCATACATAGCTCATTTATCACTTGTTCAACAAATATTCACCAAATTCCTACAATGTGCCAAGCCTAGTCTCTGCCCTTTATTGCCTGCCCCACGGTTTAGTGGGGGAAAACTTAAGTAATTAAAACAAGTATTATGATTATGGTAGTGCCTGGTAGCACAGAAGCATATCTCAGGAGGAAATAGTTTCATTTCGGGGCCAAAGACTCGGTTGAAGAAATGATGTTTCACTATATTATTGTGCAATGTCTTCATCTTACTTAACTTCCAACACCTTGCAGAGCTATGCAGAGAGCAGTTCAGGGCTCTGTTTTTTGTTATTGTGGCATACAAGTTGCCCATCCTGGCCGGGCACGGTGGCTCACACCTGTAATCCCAGTACTTTGGGAGACCGAGGCGGGAGGATCACGAGATCAGGAGATCGAGACCATCCTGGTTAACATAGTGAAACCCCGTCTTAACTAAAAATACAAAAATTAGCTGGGTGTGGTGGCGGGCGCCTGTAGTCCCAGCTACTCAGGAGGCTGAGGCAGGAGAATCCCTTGAACCCAGAAGGCAGAGGTTACAGTGAGTGGAGATTGTGCCACTGCACTCCAGCCTGGGCAACAGAGCAAAACTCCATCTCAAAAAAAAAAAAAAAGAAGTTGCCCATCCTTCTGTCTGTGTCTGATTTGAAATTCCATGGGAAAAACATCTGAGAACTAGAAGATTTTACCAGGGGTGAGGAAGGATCATAATATTGAAGCCATGTACGGAACATTCACTTTCTACCAGCCATCTTGTTCTGTGCTTTACAGAAGAGTCCCATCCTATATGCACTTTATGTACTAGCTGCTGTCCCCCATCCCCTCTTGAGAGAAAGAGATAGAGAGAAAGAAGGATATAAGCAGCATAGGTGATGCTGCTAGCTGTTCTTCTCAGTGAACCTTGGTCCCAGAGAGATATGTCTTAGGAGACTTGACACATTTCTCGTGGCACTTTCACAGTTTGAGCATCTGGCTGAGAACAACTGTGTATGATTTCTAGGATGCAAATGGTGTTTTCACCCTATGCAAGCCTTCACTTTATTTTTTATTTTAGAGACTCAATATTTACAGTTACTTTTTCTAAATATTTTCCTAAATATTTAGTATTTATAGTTACTTTTCCTAAATATTCTCCTGTAGTGATTATAATTAGCCACTGGATAGCCACACCAGAATTAGGATTTCAGTACTATAAAAAAGAAAGATGAAAACAATCAAAGGGTCACCTAGACTAGAGTGCAGTGGCACGATCATAGCTGACTGCAACCTTGAACTAAAGCTCAAGCAATCCTCTTGCCTCAGCCTCCTGAGTAGCTCAGACTACAGACATGTGCCACGATACTCGGCTAGTTTTTTATTTTATTTTATTTTTGGTAGAGACAGAATCTCACTATGTTGTCCAGGCAGCTCTTGAACTGTTGGCCTCAAGTGATCCTCCCACCTCAGCTCCCCAGTTGCTGGGTGAGGTGAGCCACTGTGTCCAGCCAGCTTTCACTTTATTAACTAACTTTTGAATGCAGCCTTGCTGTTCATACTTCATGTACTTGCCTTATCTCAGTTAACTTCCAGCCAATCTATGAGAGTAAGACATGTGTGATTTCCATCTTAAGGGACAGTGGAAATGAAACAGAAGTTGAATAACTTGTCCGCATACCTTTAAATGACATAGTGAAGATTTACGTGCCATGAAGATTTACGTGCCATGTGCTCTATATGACACTATCTTTCTGGTCGTCAGCAATTTATTAAGGAGCCCTGAAGGTTTTGTTTGGAAGCCTGACAAAGACTGCTTTAAACACTGTTGGAGAGAGAAAATCCGGAGGGAAGGTGTCCATTGATACCATTTTAGGAAATGTTATCAGAGAAGCAATGCATTCTATCTCTGTTTTGAGAGAAACTTAGAAAGAAACAGAGAGATCTCCATGTATCTTGGAATGGATGCTTGGGATACTGTGGCTTGACTGAAGGCAGGGCAGCTGAAGCCAGAAGCCAGATAAATTATAACAATTCTGAGCCTGAGTCACTCTTTCAGGCCATGGGCGCTCCATCCAGATGCAGAGCTGTTGAATGATGGTTGCCCCTGCAGCCTGGCTTCCCACCTAGCTGTGGTTTGAGGCAGCAGGTTCTCATTATGCTTTATTCTTTTTTTGAGAATGTGTTCCTGAAATTGAATTAGATTTGCTTCCTTCATAGCATGTGTTGCTTTTTAAATGACTTCCTGGTGGGTTTTCCTCAAGATATTCAGCCATGATGCAAAGGTTCTCAGGGTAAAATCAAGTATCCAACCCAATGAGAAAAAAATGTATTATTTCCTTACCTTCAGGTTTAACTGGAAGATGCTGCATTTTGAGCAGTCATGATCTTTCTTTCCCCAAATGCTTTTGCTTTCCCTGCTGGGATGGCCTAAGTCAATTACTGTCCTCTGCCTGAGGTATTATTAGTCTTCATTCCCAGAACAAAGAAAATTCATACCATCATCCAGGAAAATTGCCAATCTTCTTGAAACTGTTGCGTTTTCCATGGGTACTGAAATGTACTCTCCATGGGAGATTTGGAGATGAAGGTCAGGATTCCCTATAAATGTATCCCAGGGATGTTGCTCAGAAGGTTATCTCTTTCCTTTAAGTTCTTGAGAAGGAATCTGAATTGGTAATGTTTCTATTGTTGTTCATTCGTTTATTCATTCATTAATCCATTCAACAGATATATATTGGCTGGCTGCTGTGTGCCAGGCACATAATAGAAAAAACAGACAAGGACCCTACTGTCATGGAAACTGCATTTCAGTAGTGGGGACAGACAAATAAATAATCAAATAGGAAGTATATTAGATAGTGGTAACTGCTAAGGAGAGGAGGAATAGGAGTGGGAGGCTCGTTGTTTGTGTGTGTAGGGCCATGTGGGCTGCCCAAGGGATAATGGCAATTTAGAGGGTTTCCAGGGAAAGATTTTCTCCTAATAGTTGAAAGAACTGAGGGATTTCTGGGGGAAGGTTTTCCAGCAATGAAAATAAGTGCAAAAGGTCTGGTGTGTCAGGAGAATAGCATGGAAAATCAGGTGGCCAAAGCAAAGTGACCAGACCAGGAGGGAGCGCAGTAGGAGGTTAGTTCAGAGAGGTGTTGGAGTGAAGTATGCCGGTTAAGTAAGGATTTTGGCTGTACTCAGAGCTAGACACAAAGATAGGGGAGTTTTGAGCAGGGAAGAGACATAATCTCATTGTGTTTATCAGGAAGGCTGTGGCTACTGAACTGAAAATGAGCCAAAGGGTGACATCAGTGGAGGCAGGGAGGTTGTTTACGAAATAGGTGAAAAAATTCAGGCAAGAGATGGTATTGGCCTGGATTCATTAAATTAAAAAAAAAAAAAAAAAAAAAAAACCAGGAGGGCTAGGTTATTGAAATGATTTAAAGTATTATTTTTAATGTTAAAATGATTCTATATTTCAGATTTACTGTTGCAATCTTGACAGCTAAAGTTTTCAAAAATAGAACTTGTATACAGATTTTACTATATGAACTATTAATTAAGCACCTACTAAATACCCAGCTAAATGGTGGTATTCTGGAAAGACTTTCGAACAAGTCACTGTAATCTCATTAGATAAACTACAAAAACAACATTTGCATGTGTGTGTACACATTCTAGTTTAGAAAATATATGAGCTGATCAGATATTTTCGGTACAGATTATGCTTAAATGCTTATCTTAGAAAATATATGAACCCATGTTTTAGTACAGATTATGCTTAACTGCTTGTAAGAAACTAATATTTATTGAACACCCACTAGCTACCAGGATCTATGCTGGACATTTTACATAAGGAAACACATTTAACCTTCAAAACCACTCTATAACAGCAATTATCAAAATTCTTGGTTTCAGGAACCCTTTAGACTTTTAAAACCTATTGAGGACCCCAAAGAGCTTTTGTTTATGTGGGTTATATATAACCATAGATGATAGATAGATAGATAGATAGATAGATAGATAGATAGATAGATAGACAGATAGATATTTACTATTTTAAGAATTAAAACTAAAACATTTAAAAATTGATTGATTCATTTAAAATAACAATAATTAACCCATAACCCATAACATAAAATATATGTTAACAAATTATATTTTATAAAAATGCTGTAATTTATACATTTTTAAATGTGGCAAGAGCAGCATTATTTTAATATTTTTCACAAATCTCTTTAGCATCTGACTTCCAAAATAGCTAGATTCTTGTATCTACTTCAACGTTCAATCTATTGTGATATGTTGTTTTGGTTGAAGTATATGAAGAAAATCTGGCCCCATGTAGATATGTAGTGGAAAAGGAAGGAGCATTTTAATATCCTTTTCAGATAATTGTGAATGTTGTCTTTTGATATTAAGTTAAAACCCAAAATGTAGAAGTTTCTGGAAAGTTAGTTGCATTGTGGAATCAGAGATATATTCATTTTTTACTCTATTAACTTGAAATCTACTGATTATCTTGCACATTGCCTATGCTTAAGGTAGTAACATTACACATTGGTCATTTGGAAAATGCTGGCTCACTGAATTATGCAGATCTCCAAATGCTGACACATTTCATTATATAATATATGTTTTAAAAGTCACGTGTGTTTCTGTCAACACCTATCTCATCAGAAAAGCCTTTACATATTAGGAAGCTGTCAAGCTGCTCACATTGGCGGCTATAAGTCTTCCAAAATTCCAATTTTCACTTAATAGACCAAATTTTATCCTTGGCAACAAATGCTGTCAGTTGCTATCATTGAAGTGACAGGGTCTCTTCTTTCATTTTCAAGAAAATGTTTACCAAATACCCAAGTCCCAATAATCATAGTTTATCTCTGTCACTATTTCAGGTAAAATTGGCGCCCTTTGATAAAGGCCAATAGTTCAGCTCACAACTCAAACAATTGCCCAAATACTTTCTCTTGAAGCAGTCGTTATACTTCAGTGAATGGCAGAAGTGCTTTATGTATACCACCCAGTTTATCACAGAGAATATTAAAAAGATTAGCACTGAAGGGACAGGATTTAATATGATTAATCATTTTTACTCCTTCATTCAGCACAAATGAACTGTCCCCTTCCCTCCATCTCTTTTCTCTACCTCTCTCTTTCTGTTTCTTCCTCACTACAAGCATTAAGTGGGGAAGAGTACAATGATCCCTAGTGTAGTTGGGTGCCACCGCCTGGATTCCAGCTGAGGCTGAGGTGTCAGCAGTTTTATCCGTCATTGTTTTTGCACCATCAATGCAAATGCCAAGACAGTGACAAGGGCCAAACAATACGTTAGTGTTATTGTAAAAACGGTTTTGTTGTTCCAGACTCCCTGATAAGATCTGAGGATATTCCTCCCCCTTCCTGCTCCATAGACCTGTAGACCACACTTTGAGAACTGCTGCTGTATGTAATATGTGTTTTACAAATGAAGAAACTGAATCTTAGGCTAAGCAACTTGTGTAAGGTCACATGGTTTGTCAGGAAAAAAGACAGGACTCTAACCCAGGCCTGTCTGACCCAAAGTTTGCCTGGAAACTTGGTCTCCCCTCCTCCTCTCCCCTTCCTTACACACACACATGCACACACAATGGTAGACTTCATGGAGAACTTTGGAGAAAGTGTAAACTTGATTATTCAAAAGGACACAAGGATCTGGGTGAGAAGAATAAAATAAGCTCAACCGTGAGGACTGAAATGACCATGATTTATGGGGCAAATAAATAAAGACTCAGACTGAAATGGAGTCTCCATTTGGCCATTTCTAGAGAAAATGATGGAGAGGAAAGGTGGGTGAATTGATGTCAAAGTGACTAGTCTGGCCTTGATTCAAAAGCAAATAGTTTTAGATTTTTAAACAGATCACAAAATGATAAAAGTTACATTAAACTGACATTGGTAGTGAATGTATCACCAAAAGAAAGAGAACACGGCCGGAGAAAATCTTGATCATTCAGCAAGCAGTAATGGCTTAAGCCAGAGTGAAAGGAGAGAAGAATCAGAAAAATACGGCAAAGATAAAGCACCAAAAGTGTGGTAATTGGTGATGGGGAAATGCAAAAGAAAATGATCCTGAAGGACTCCCAGCTTTCATGTGTGAGGCTCCAAGGGAGATATGGTATGTTGCAGAGACTGATGATGTCTGGAGGAGACTATGCTGTTGACATTGGTGAACTGGTGGTGATGTCAACCTAGCCAACTGAAGTGAAGGTATTCTAAAAGCAATTCACATGTGGCACTGAATGAAGTTTATAGCAGATGCAAAGATGTATTCCCTGAGAGTGGGTGACTGAGGGCTTATCATGGAAGATCCCTGCTGTTAGGATGGAATGAAGAGGAACCAGTGTAGGAGAAAGGGGAATGATTTAAGAGGCAGAAGATGCCCCTTTGTAGTACTAGCAGCAGCAGCAGTTGTAGCTGTAGTCATTACAGAGCCATAGTAATAGGAATAATGATAATGGGTAACGCTTAGTGAGATCTTATTCTCCAGGCTTGACATACAATAGATTTTGAATTCTCAGAACAATTTTATGAGTGAGAACAGGTTTCTGTTTTTCAGATGAAGAAAACATGACTTAGAAACATTAAGTAGTTGATATAAGGTCATACAGTTAGGAAGTGGCTGAGTCAGTCCTGGATCCCCAATCTCTCTGACTCCAGCACTTCTCCATCTTAATGCAGCCTTAGGGAAACCAAGGAGTGGAAATGTTCACAAAGGGCTATGTAAAATTCACAAGTTAAGTTGCAGAGTATGAGAACTGAGGAAGATTTTTTTTTTTTTTTTTGAGATGGAGTCTTGCTCTGTCGTCCAGGTTGGAATGCAGTGGTGCGATCTTGACTCACTGCAAAGTGCTGCTTCCCACACTCAAGCAATTCTTACGCCTTGGCTTCCCAGGTAGCTGGGATTACAGGCGTGTGCCATTATGCTTGGCTAATTTTTGTATTGTTACTGGAGACAGGGTTTTGCCATGTTGGCCAAGTTGGTCTCAAGCTCCTGGCCTCAAGTGATTCACCCACTTCAGCCTCCCAAAATGCTGGGATTACAGGCATGAGATACTGCACCCAGGCTTTTTTTTTTTTTTTTTTTTTAAGATAAAATCTCGCTATGTTGACCAGGGTGCCAGACTGGTCTAGAACTTCTGGCTTCAGGCAGTCCTCTTGCCTCAGACTCTGAAAGTGTTAGGGTTATAGGTATGAACCACTGCGCCTGGCTAGGAAGACCATTTTAGTAGGACCAAATAAACTGGTAGCCTCATGTGAGGTCTCAGGAAATTGATGATGGAAGCAGTTGGCAAGAAATGATGACTGTACCTAAGGAAATGAAGGGATCTAGCAAAACCAGTCTGTATATGGGAGAGATTTGTGAGTAAAAGGAAAACTCTAAAATGGCTTAAAGTAGATATGGGTTAATAACTGAAGTGATTTAAATTTTAGTTGAAAAGAGGCTTAAGTTAGTCGAAATGGATAGGAATGATGTCAGGTGACAAAAAAGAAATGAATTTTCATGTTGGTTTGATGAGCGGTGAATATGGGAGAAGTAGGTCAGGGAAAATAGGATTCAGGGTGCAGACGGAGGAAGCAATTTCAGCTTTAAGTAGTGGCCCTTCCGTGAAATAGCAAGAAATGTGAACAGTAATTATTATAGAGACCATTATTTAGAATTTGCTAAAATCAATAGAAAAGTGGCTGGGAATTCTAGGCTAGCGGTCTCAGTGAATTAAATAAAGATTAGGATTATCTCTTGTCATGAGGCTAAAAACTAAGCTTGAAAATCTCAGGGTTGGAGGAGGCTTCAGATGTCAATAATTAGGTTATGTGACTATATTACGATGAATTATTCCATCACATACTTTTAAGGGATTAGCCATTTAATAGACATGAATTTCATCTCTCTTTCTTGTCTTTTCTTTATATACTAGAAGGAACCCTACTTGAAGCAGCAGGAGCCCTGTTGGTTGTTTCCGGGCACTATTGGGTGCCGAGAACCTAGCCAATTGCCTGATATATAGCAAGGGTTCAAAAATATTTGTTGTATGAATTAATGAATATACTTCAACTCAGCCATTTGATGCTAACTTACTCTTTATGCTAACTGTACTTTCTCCTCACAATTGTATAAATGATTTTTTTCTTTGCAACCTGTAAAATGATTTTCATCTTTTTCAGTCATTATAATGGCCCTGTGAGTTAGGAACATTGTCATTATACCTATTTTATAGATGTGGATACTGACTCCCTCACTCAAAGTTATAGCACAGTGTAGTTGTTTAGAGTCTGGGTGTTGTGGTCAGATAAACCATTCTGAGCACCAGGTCTGTCATGTACACGACACATTATTAAGCTGTCTTCCTTTGGCAGATTTTTTTTTTTGTTTGTTTGTTTTTTACTTTACCTAGCCTCAGTATTCTCATCTGTACAAAAGAGATATGAAACTGTCCTGCGGGCCAGGCCCAGTGGTTCATGCCTATAATCCCAGCACTTTGGGAGGCCAAGGTGGGCGGATCACTAGGTAAAGAGATTGAGACCAGCCTGGCCAACATGGTGAAACCCCATGTCTACTAAAAATACAAAAATTAGCTGGGCATAGTGGTGCACGCCTGTAGTCCCAGCCACTTGGGAGGCTGAGGCAGGAGAATCGCTTGAACCTGGGAGGTGGAGGTTCAAGCCGAGATCAAGGTTGCACCACTGCACTCCTGGGCGAGGCAGAGCGAGACTCCATCTCAAAACAAACAAACAAACAAATAGACAAACAAAAATGTCTTGCACGATGAGTGAAAAGATTAAGTACCATAGTGGCTATAAACTACATAACACAAAGCTGAGCACAAAATATGAACTCAGGCAGTGTGATATATTGGTGAGAGCACAGATTCTGGAGCCAGAGAGCCTGGATTTGAACCCCTAATTGCTGCTGTGTGATCTTGGACAAGTCACTAATTTTTCTGTGTCTCAATTTCCTCATCTGTAAAATAGGAGTAATAATGAAGATTAAGTGAGTTAATACATGTAAAATGCTTAGAACAGTGCCTGGTACATACTAAGTACTATGTGAGTTTGTTCATAGGTGATATCTATTGAAGTTGGAAGGGTCACAGTATCAGTGGGTGGTCCCCCAATTTCTTCTTGAGCTTTGATGAATTAGCGGGTAACTCTCCAAATCTTACTTACATTATTTACTTTTGCCTCACTTTTATCATATACTTTTAAGGGATCTGCTAGTTAATAAATAGGGCTTACATTTTCTTTTATTTCTTGTTTTTTTCTTTGTTTACCAGAAGGAGCCTCAAAGTGTCTAGTGATCGGCAGAAAAATAGAAGAATCAAATATTTTCATATTCTGGTGATTATATTCTCTGCCCCATTCCTAAAATGAATTATTTTTCCTGAATACCAACTTTTTAGACTCCTCTTCCATCTGCCCCCGCCCCCCATTCTCAAAACTAAGAAACCTGCTCCCATGTCAAAAACCAAAACCAAAAGTGATTTCTGTGTAGACATGTGAAAACATCCTGTTGAAATGCTCTCAGGTTAACGTCTTTTTGCAGGTGACCTTTGCTCCATCTCTGTGGGTTTGACTCATGGGTCACAACATGTGATCGTTATTTCAGCTTATCACTATCAACGAAATGAATAGAGTCAATGTTCACAATTGCTACTTTCAAATCGAATTACTCAGGATGAAAATCTTTGCAGGGTTGAAAAATAAATAAATATTCTCAGCAGGGAATAAAGGTGGGGGTGATGAGTGTGTCATATGGTTAATTTAGTTTTGTTTGCAACTTTTCTGTAGAGAGACTTGGAATGGAAGGGGAAGGTTTAGAGCCAGAGTACCCAACAGAGGCATTTGTTGTGAAAATCTCACTATATAGTATTAGAGGCTGTTCATGCTAATTGAGGTGATATAACTCCCTTGATATTTGGGGCCCCAGTTTACAGAATAATAACATTTTTGGAGCAAAAGGATTTTAATGTAATGGGTCGTCCTGTGTTGAAGAGATGATACATTGTTAAAGACCACTACCAAAACTGCAGTTTTCCACAAGTACTACCAGAATGTGACCCAATAAATTCAAGGTCTGAAAATCTTCAAGATTTGCAACCTCTCTGCCGAAGTCCTTATTTAATTCAGAAACTTTATTAGAGATTTGTGATGTACCAGACTTTATGCCAGGAAGTAAGATGAATGGAAAGATGGTAAGAAAAGCCTGGATAGGGATTTCTGTCTACCTAGGGAGCCGGGTAAGTGAACACTTGTCATTGTTCACTTGACTATAGGCCAGTGCTAGGGAGCAAAAAGTCCTGGGACTGAAACAGGGAAGGTAAAAAGAGGAGGAATTGCTACTTTTTGAGCATCATTGGTGTGGCAGGTACTGTGTTGTGGAGTGGAGACTGAAAGGAGGACAGAAATGTGATGAATTGAGCATTGGATAGGTAAATAAGTTATGATGGAAAATTCCCATCTTGAAGTGAACACGTTTAACAAATGGTTGGTGACAGGAGGGTTGCCAGTGAAGGCTGGAGGTGAAGCTCACAAGAGTTGGGTCATTATTCTGCTCACAGGCAACCATCCAAGGCTTAAACACAGAAGAAATACATCGTTAGATTTGTGACATAAAAAGATAATTCAGAGAAGCGTGGAGGATGAGTTGGAGAGGAGAAGCTCAAGAGGTAGAAAATCCAGTTAGAATGGCACTGTTTGCCAAGGCAAGAAATAATGTGAGCCAGGCGGTTGTGTTCAAGGGGCAGCAAACATTTGATTGAAGCAACAGGACTTGATAATGGATTCACGACAGTCACTGAGAAAGGTGGAGGGCTGTCTGCCTTTCCCAGCACCAACAACTTTGTGCACCTGATGGTGCAGTTACTTAAGAGAGAAGAGGAAATTAATGAGTTACCCTTTCCTGGGTGAGCAATGCCTGCAATGGCTTTAGTTTCCATCGATACAAGGAGAATAAGAATATCTACAGTCAGAGAGGTTGTGAAGATTAAATAAAATAATGTGTGAAATCAATGTGAAACAGTGCTCAGGACACAATGCCTTGCAATTCAAGTGTTGTCTTCACTCCAACACACACACACACCCCCATGGAAAACTCTATAGCCTATTGAAGTCTTTGAAATCCTGCCCTGACATTAAATAATATTTTAATGCCAGAAACATACTTTTAAAAGTCCAATAACATTGCTGTTAAAATAAAGAGACAGCCAACAGCCAAGTGACTTTGAATAGAATTGTTTCCTGGAATTGTAGATGAAAGTTAAGGATGCTATGCTTTTATAAGGAAATGGTAATGTACACTGTGTACATTTCTTTTGCCAACTATTGAGTAGCTTGCCTATCCTCCTGTTTGTGCTAAATTTTTTATTAAATACTTCACTGAGTACCATATAATGTCAGATACTGTACCAAGGGAATTAAGTGACATAGCTGCGAAATACTTTTCCTGGTCTGTTAGTAGACTGCCATTAAAATTGAAAACATGACTGGTCTGGTGTGGGCAAGATTTAGGTGTATAACATAGCCTGGGAAAATGTTGGGATCCAGCATTTGTTGTTAGTTGAAATGTTTTTATAATCAGAAAACAAATCTATAGCAAAACTTTGTGTGTTAAAAAAATGTTGTGTAAAGGTCTATGGCATCTTTTTCAAAACAAACTGGATTATCGCCTTCACAGAAGCTAGTCTGGGCAGATCTCCAAGAACTTGCAGCTTCATCAGAGCCTTGTCATTACCCTGGACAAAGGCACAATGTTGTTATTGCCCCTTCAGGTACCTGATCAAGGCTACAGTGCCCCAAGGGCATCTTCTATAGTTTCAAGCATTCTAGGGTGGACCCTCCCTCCCCAGCAGAATCCTGAGCCTCATTTGGTAGGTGTCCAAGCCAGTTACCACCATTCCAGCATGCCTTGTTTAGCCAATATTTCCATTAGCAACCTGCTTCTCCACTCAGAAATGTTAATGCCAACCCTCTCTTCCCCTGGGGACTCCTCTCTCAGCACCCTGTATTGCCTGGATAATCAGGATTTCATGGAAATGGAAATTGGAGTGGTGTAATAGTAAAAAATTATTTAAGAGTCATAAAACCTGAATTCTAATGAGACTCATTAGCTTGATGACCTTGGTCAAGGCAAGCCCCTCTAAGTCTCAGTTTTATTACCTCTACAATGTAGATAATGATGCTCAGTGTTCAAGGTTTTGGGGAGATTTAAATGAGACAATGTATATAGGAGCTACTAGAACAATGTCCAGCACAAAGTAGTTGTTCAACAAATGATTCATTAAAAATTTTAAGAAATGGCCAGGCGCAGTGGCTCATGTCTGTAATCCCAGCACTTTGGAAGGCTGAGGCGAGTGAATCACGAGGTCAGGAGTTTGAGACCAGCCTGACCAACATGGTGAAACTAAAAACACAAAATACAAAAATTAACCGAGCGTGGTGTCATGCACCTGTAATCCCACCTACTCGAGAGGCTGAGGCAGGAGAATCGCTTGAACGCTGGAGGTGGAGGTTGCAGGGAGCCGAGGTTATGCCACTGCACTCCAGCCTGGTGACAGAGCGAGACTACGTCTAAGAAAAAAAAAAAAAATTCTTACCTAGAATTTGCGTGTTAGAGAATTAAGGTTAATATCCTTTCTGAGCCTTCTATGTTATGAATGTCAGATTTCTCTGGAAAGAAGCTTGAATTTCAAGTTTACAGGTCTGTTGAGTTGGAATCTTCTGTATTCATTTACAGTTGCTCTTTGGGCTACAAGAATTTCAGCTTTGTAAGATATCATGCTAGTGAGGCAAAATGCCTTATCATGGCAACAAATTCAGTGGTGGAAATATCTTGCTGATCTTTGGCAGTTTATCCATCAGTAAGTGTTCTTAAAAATAACATGCACAACACTGATAGCAACTGCCATTTTTGAGAGCTCTTTATGCTCCAGGCACTGGGCTAAATTCTTTATGTACAGCTTCTCACTTTTTTCTTCCCTACAGCACTGAGATGGTTGTCTTTACACTAGTTTTACAGATAAGAAACCTGAGGCTCAGAGATTTTGAGAAAATAGGTACTGAACCACCACCTTGTATACCCAGAGCTGTTACTGATTCAGGCTCAGTCAAGAGGCACTGCTGTTTGCTTGCTGAAATAAAGCTCCATTCAGAGAACACACCGAGAGAAGTACCCTGAGGACAGGGGTTAGGTTGGAGATGCTATCCAGGATCAGGGTAGCTTGGTTGAATGGAGCAAGATGCTATAAATGGCTTGTGAAGGATAGCTAAATAGAAGAGCGATCTGGATGGTGGTTACTCCCAGTGGCTCTCTGGAGGTTATGAATTGCTCTGCCCAGGTGCACCTGCTTGATGGAGTGAGGGGTGTGGAATCCTCTCTTACTCTGCTCACTAGACGGGGCACCTACAGAGCTGCATCTGCTTTGGGGAAGGGCACTATTTTCTAATTTGCACAAAGACACCCAATGGGCAAACAGCAGCCTGGGAAAAGCTGATTTCACAATCGTGCCACCAGCGTTCCATCAGCACAAAGAACACATGATCACAAGGAACAGGAGAGAAAAGGGTGGTGAGGAAACACAGACTGATCCCCCAGCAAGCAGAATTCAAAGGAAGGCCACCGTAAAACAAAATAGTTAGGAAAGAAGAATCAAAAGCAATTAGGTTTCTTCAAGGGCCGAAACCCAACAAGTGAATATTGATCTACCATTTGAAAGGTCCATGAGAAAACTAGGGAAAAAGTGCCCCTTACAGTAGAAGCATGCTTAGATATCCAGGAAGTCACCAGCAGTGTAAGAGAAGCTGTAAATATTAATGAAGCTACAAGGCAAGCATTTTAAAAGGCGCTTCTTTTTTTTTTTTTTTTCCCTCTGAGTATGTTTTTTAGAGGTGGAAACATCTTTAAACTTTAAAAGGGATGTATTTTCTCTACCGTATACTGGAGTTTTATAAAGCACTGCCTCTTGCCAGATGATCTGAAATGGGCTTTATATTATTTCAGAGAGGGGCAATTGAGAATCTATAAAGGCAGGTCAGACCTAAGGTGTTAGGAATTTATAATAGCAGAGGAAAGAAAGAGACAAACAGACAATAGAAGAAGATGAGTTAAGACTACCTTATTTTGTGACATGATGAAATTATTAGGAAAAAGAAACAGAGAACAGTGAGCTGATTGAGCTGTGGTTTGGGGAATCTCAATGAATGTAAAGCATGGGCTTGTAAATGAAGAGATACTTAAAAGAAAATTGTGAATTTATGTTTGGCTTCTAATGCTTGTTAAAAATAATCTGCACAGGAGTGATTTTCTGTTTTTCAAAATCAATTCTTAAGAAAACATTCTAGATAGTTAGCTAAACAAATTTTTATTTCTATCCAGAATATATATGTATAGCTACATATGTGCATAGTCATATATATGCACAGGTATGTATGTGTATATATGTGTATATATGTGTGCCTGTGTATATGTGTGTGTATGTGTGTGTATATATGCATATGTGTATGTGTATATGTATGTCTATGTGTGTATATGTGTGTGTGTGTGTGTGTGTGTGTGAGTGTGTGTGTATCTTGACCCTTTCACTAGCTTCTACATTATATACTTTAACCATAGGATTGTCCAGAAATTAACTTCCAGTATAAATGCATGATTTCCTTATGTTTATTGACTAAACATAATGTCTAAATTTTTCAGTAGATTCATCATCTGTTAAATGACAATAATCACATAATAATATAAGCCTGCTTTCTCCTTGGGGTTGCTGTGAGAGGAAATGGCTACATAAACTAATAAAATTTTAGAGCTGAAAAAGACCTTTGAGATCATTTGCTCCAAAGTCTGTGTTACAAGCATGATACAAATATGGGATAACTTTATTTATCTTTATCCCTATGACATGGCCATGATTTACATATCATCAAACCAAAATAGTAAGTGGTAAGTGGTTTTCTGCCATGGCTCACCAAGCCATGCAGAAATCTGCACTTGATTCTGAGCTCTGCTTTTTGAACATTTCCTGGTAGTGGTTCTTTTGCAAAACTTACCACAGGAAGATGATTGAAAACACGCAAACCTGCTTAGTGATGTAGGTCCTGGTAAAGGAAATAAACCAAACCCTTTCTGCTAAGAATGTTGAATTACTTTTAAAAAATATAATGTTTATTGAGATATAATTCGTATACAATACAATTCACTCATTTTTAAAGTGTACATGGATGGAAATGGAGGGCATTATCTTAAGTGAAACAACTCAAGCAGAAAGTCAAATACTGCATGTTCCCACAATTATAAGTAAAAGCTAAATAATGTGTACACTTGAACATAGAGTGTGGAAAAATAGTTATTGGTGACTTTGAAGGGCAGGAGAGAAATGAGGAATGATAACTTAATGGGCACAGTGTATACTATTTAGATAATGGTTACACTAAAAGCCAAGACTTTGCCACTATGTAATATGTCCATGTCACCACTATATGTCCCTATAATTTGTACCCCTTAAATTTATACAAATAAAGCTGTTTTTCATAATAAAAATTACACTGTTTAATGGCTTTTAGCATATTGACAGTCATACCATCATCACCACAATCAATTTGAGAACACTTTTATTACCCCTAAAAGAAAAATCATAATCATTGGCAATCACGCCCCGTTTTCCTCCTCCTTCCAGCTCCTGGCAATCAATTCTAATGTATGTCTCTACAAATGTGCCTGTTGTAAAATTTCATACAAGTTGGATAATACATTATGGTGTCTTTTGGAACTGGCTTCTTTCAGTTAGCATAATGTCATGGTTCATATGTTTTAACAGGTATCAGTACTTAATTCTTTTTCACAGCTTAATAATATTCCATTATATAAATATACTGCATTTATTTATCCATTCATCAGCTGATTGACATTTGGGTTGTTTTTATTTGGGGCTTTTATGAGTAATGCTGGCATGAATATTTGTGTACAAATTTTCGTGTGGGCATATATTTTCACTTGAGTGTCTGTGTAGGAGTACAATTGCTGGGTCATATGGAAACCCTATTTGACATTTTAAGGGGCTGTCAGACTGTCTGCCAAAGGACCTGCACCACTTCGCATTCCCACAAGCAGTGTATGAGGGTCCCATTTTCTTTTTTTTTTTTTAGACAGAGTCTTGCTCAGTCGCCCAGGCTGGAGCTCAGTGACACGATCTCAGCTCACTGCAACCTCCGCCTTCGGGGTTCAAATGATTCTCTTACCTCAGCCTCCCGAGTAGCTGGGACTACAGGTGTGTGCCACCATGCCCAGCTAATTTTTGTATTTTTAGTAGAGAGGAGGTTTCACCATGTTACCCAGGCTGGTCTCAAACTTCTGATCTCAGGTGATCCACTCACCCCGGCCTCGCAAAATGCTGGGATTACAGGCGTGAGCCACCACGCTTGGCCGAGGGTCACATTTTCTACATCAAAAAGAATCTACCTATCTTCGATTATAGCCATCATTAGAGGATGTGAGGTGGTATCCCACTGTGGTCTCCTTTGTATTTCCCTGGTGGGTAATGTTGTTAAGCATATTTTAATGTAGTTATTAGCTAGTAAGTTACTTTTACACTTTTATGGTTTGGTGAAAGAATACCAACATTTTCCAGAAAAGACTTTGACGTTTAAGACTTTTTGAGAAAAGGGCAAGGAAAGTTCAGAATCAGGGAAGTAACATTCTACTAGAGATGGGGAGGAGGTTATGAATGCAATAGTAAGTCAAGAAGGTTAGAACAGAGTTATGTTCTCTTTAGAAATATGGGAAGTGTGTGCAAGAATTCATTTAGCTGCAAATAAAAGAAAGCCTGACAAACCTATATAAGCAATTGAGCTTTATTTTGGTCATGTTAGAAACATCATCTACGGTGGTAGGCAGTGTCTGGCATTGGTTTGCTTGTTAGGGCCAGTGACTCTTCAATTTTTAAAAAGTTATTCTCTGAATAAAACTTTCTAAAACTGGGCCGGGCGCGGTGGCTCAAGCCTGTAATCCCAGCACTTTGGGGGGCCGAGGCGGGCGGATCACGAGGTCAGGAGATCGAGACCATCCTGGCTAACACAGTGAAACCCCGTCTCTACTAAAAAAAATACAAAAAACTAGCTGGGCGAGGTGGCGGG
>NW_012102277.1:4017748-4018095 GCF_000951045.1 Mandrillus leucophaeus
GTGTATATACATATTACATAGTTTTATGTGTATGTGTATATGTACACACATATATATACAAAATACATAATTCTTTATATATATATATATTTTTATTATTATACTTTAAGTTCTAGGGTACATGTGCACAACCTGCAGGTTTGTTACATATGCATACTTGTGCCATGTTGGCGTGCTGCACCCATCAACTCGTCAGCACCCATCAGCTCGTCATTTACATCAGGTATAACTCTCAATGCAATATCTCCCTGCTCCCCCTTCCCCATAATAGGCCCCAGTGTGTGATGTTCCCCTTCCCGAGTCCAAGTGATCTCATTGTTCAGTTCCCACCTATGAGTGAGAACATG
>NW_012102277.1:4019031-4019424 GCF_000951045.1 Mandrillus leucophaeus
TGATCATGGTGGATAAGCTTTTTGATGTGCTGCTGGATTCGGTTTGCTAGTATTTTATTGAGGATTTTTGCATCGATGTTCATCAGGAATACTGGTCTAAAATTCTCTTTTTTTGTTGTATCTCTGCCAGGCTTTGGTATCAGGACGATGTTGGCCTCATAAAATGAGTTAGGGAGGATTCCCTCTTTTTCTATCGATTGGAATAGTTTCAGAAGGAATGGTAGCAGCTCCTCCTTATACCTCTGGTAGAATTCAACTGTAAATCCATCTGGTCCTGGACTTTTTTTGGTTTGTAGGATATTAATTACTGCCTCAATTTCAGAGCCTGCTATTGGTCTATTCAGGGATTCAACTTCTTCCTGGTTTAGTCTTGGGAGAGTGTAAGTGTCCAGG
>NW_012102277.1:4021674-4044939 GCF_000951045.1 Mandrillus leucophaeus
TTTGCTTGTCTATAAAGGATTTTATTTCTCCTTCACTTATGAAACTTAGTTTGGCTGGATATGAAATTCTGGGTTGAAAATTCTTTTCTTTAAGACGTTGAATATTGGCCCCCACTGTCTTCTGGCTTGTAGAATTTCTGCTGAGAGATCTACTGTTAGTGTGAAGGGCTTGCCTTTGTGGGTAACCCGACCTTTCTCTCTGGCTACCCTTAAGAGTTTTTCCTTCATTTCAACTTTGGTGAATCTGACAATTATGTGTCTTGGAGTTGCTCTTCTTGAGGCGTATCTTTGTGGCGTTCTCTGTATTTCCTGAATATGAATGTTGGCCTGCCTTACTAGGTTGGGGAAGTTCTCCTGGATGATATCCTGAAGAGTGTTTTCCAACTTGGTTCCATTTTCCCCCTCCCTTTCAGGCACCCCAATCAGATGTAGATTTGGTCTTTTCACATAATCCCATACTTCTTGAAGGCTTTTCTCATTTCTTTTTCCACTTTTTTCTTTAGACTTCTCTTCTTGCTTCATTTCATTCATTTGATCCTCAATTGCTGATACTCTGTCTTCCGGTTGATCGAGTCGGTTACTGAAGCTTGTGCATTTGTCACGTATTTCTTGTGTCATGGTTTTTATCTCTGTCAGTTTGTTTATGGCCTTCTCTGCATTGATTATTCTAGTTATCTATTCTTCCATTCTTTTTTTCAAGATTTTTAATTTCTTTGTGCTGGGTATGTAATTCCTCCTTTAGCTCTGAGAAGTTTGATGGACTGAAGCCTTCTTTTCTCAACTCGTCGAAGTCATTCTCCGTCCAGCTTTGATCTGTTGCTGGCGATGAGCTGCGTTCCTTTGAAGGGGGAGATGTGCTCTTATTTTTTGAATTTCCAGGTTTTCTGCCCTGCTTTTTCCCCATCTTTGTGGTTTTATCTGCCTTTGGTCTTTGGTGATGGTGATGTGCTGATGGGGTTTTGGTGTGGGTGTCCTTCCTGTTTGTTAGTTTTCCTTCTAACAGTCAGGACCCTCAGCTGTAGGTCTGTTGGAGATTGCTTGAGGTCCTCTCCAGACCCTGTTTGCCTGGGTATCAGCAGCAGAGGCTGCAGAAGATAGAATATTGGTGAACAGCGAGTGTACCTGTCTGATTTTTGCTTTGGAAGCTTCATCTCAGGGGTGTACCCCACCGTGTGAGGTGTGGGGTGTCGGTCTGCACCTAGTGTGGGATGTCTCCCAGTTAGGCTACTCATGGGTCAGGGACCCACTTGAGCAGGCAGTCTGTCCGTTCTCAGATCTCAACCTCCGTGTTGAGAGATCCACTGCTCTCTTCAAAGCTGTTTGACAGGGTAGTTTGCATCTGCAGAGGTTTCTGCTGCTTTTTATTCAGCTGTGCCCTGTCCCCAGATGTGGAGTCTACAAAGACAGGCAGACCTCCTTGAGCTGCTGTGGGCTCCACCCAGTTCGAGCTTCCCAGGGGCTTTGTTTACCTACTTAAGCCTCAGCAATGGTGGGCGCCCCTCCCCTAGCCTCGCTGCTGCCTTGCAGTTAGATCACAGACTGCTGTGCTAGCAATGAGGGAGACTCCGTGGACGTGGGACCCTCTGGGCCAGGTGTGGGATATCATCTCCTGGTGTGCCGTTTGCTAAGACCCTTGGTAAAGCACAGTATTGGGGTGGGAGGTACCCGATTTTCCAGGTGTTGTGTGTCTCATTTCCCCTGCCTAGGAAAAGGGATTCCATTCCCCCTTGTGCTTCCCAGGTGAGGGGATGCCTCACCTTGCTTCAGCTCTCACTGGTCGGGCTGCAGCAGCTGACCAGCGCCGATTGTCCAGCACTCCCTAGTGAGATGAACCCAGTACCTCAGTTGAAAATGCAGAACTCACCTATCTTCTCTGTCGCTCGTGCTGAGAGCTGGAGACTGGAGCTGTTCCTTTCAGCCATCTTGCTCCACCCACCCCCAAAATACATAATTCTATGTGTATATACACACACATGTATACATATGCACACACATACACACACACATTCATGAAGCCATCACCACAGTCAAGATAATAAACATCCATCATTCCCAAAAGTTTCTCATGGCCATATATAATGTCTTTCTCTTTCTCGCCCTCGACCACACCAGTATTGTGATAACCGCTTATTAGTTCTTACAGATTTCATAGAGTTTTCTGAACAGGTGATTAAGCCATCTGCATATGAAAATGGTGTTGTTTCTTCTTTTCCTTAATGTGCATACTTTTAATTATTACTATTATTATTACTTGCCTTTTTGGACTTGCTAGAACCTTCATGACAATGTTGAATAGAAATCATAAGAATGCACATGTTTGCTTCGTTTTGAATTTTGGGAGACAGCATTCAATTTTTTTACCAATAGATGTAATTCTATCCATATGTTTTTGTACATACCTTTTATCATGTTTGTCAACTTTCCTTCTATTTTTAGTTAGCTAAAGTATTTTTGGAAAGGAAACATCACGCTCTATTTTTCTTCTTCTGTTGACATGGTCACAGTTTTAAAAACAAATTAGTTAATAGTAACAAATTTGTAAATTATATCAATTGATTTTTTAATATTAAACCAATTCTGTGTTCCTGGGATAAGTAACATTTGATCTTGATGTACTATCCAAAAATATATGTTTAATTAATTAAGTCTGTAGTTTTATTTTCTTGTAATACTGTTGCCAGGTTCTGGTATTAGAGTGATGCTGGCTTTATACAATGAGTTGGGAGCTAGTGGACTCCTCTTCAATTTTCTGGAATCATTTATTAGACTTGGCATTTTTTTCTTCCTTCAATGTTTGGTGGATTTCACCAATGCAAACATCTTGGTCTGGAGTTTTCTTGGCCTGGAGTTTTCTTTGTGGGAAGGCTTTTAACTGCAAATTTAATTTCTCTGATAGATATTTAGCTATTTATGTTATCTATTTCTTTTTAAATAAGCCTTGATAATTTGTATCTTTCAGGGAAATTGTCCATTTTCTCTATGTTGCCAATTTTATTGACATAAAGTTGTTTATAACTTAGTATCTGTAGAATCTGTTGTGATGTCTGTTCTTCCATTAATGGTATTGGTCATTTGTAACTTCTTTTTTCCCTGATCAATCTTGGTGGAGATTTTTAAAATTTTATTTATTTTCTTAACAAGCTATGTTTTGGTTTCATCTTTTTTTCTTTAGGTTTTTGTTTGCTTTACTGCTTTCCTACCTTTAAAATTTTATTTTCTTATTATTTCCTTTCTGCCCCTTACTCTGAGTTTTACTTGCTCTTCTTTTTCTATTTTTCCTCACGTTTCTGTAAATATCTTTGTTTTATTCCTTTTCCTGAGCAATTCTTCTACTACTGTTTGGATAATCTAAGGGCAGTTTTTACTGTATTCCTCCATCCTTATTGACCCGGACACTAGCACAATGGCTCATGCGTGAGTATGCCATGCTTCTTTATCACTGATACCGTGCGTCTGTTCAAGAATTCCTTATTTGGTCTCTGTCTTTCCATAACACTTCATGTCTAAGATCTTCTTGGTTACTTTTGAGATAATCTCTACACTAGCCATGCTCTATTAATCCTAACTTTCTACCGCTTCTTGATATAAAAGCTTTATTTTGTTTCCTTCAAGTGCAAATCGTTTCTCCATTTCCTAATCTCTACCTTAGATATAGTTTGCATGTTGTTAAACATCTTTTTGACCACTGGAACACCTGTAAAAAGTTAACGTTTAAGGGCAGAATCCATTTGCTGTTCAGTTTTCTGTCTCCCCCTAGCCATTATTGGTACCTTGTATATTATTTCATTATGCACGTAATAGGAAACCAGTAACATTTTTGTTGAATTTGATTGAAATTCATTTCCAATATTTAGATCATCTACCACATTTGTCGTTGAGAAGTCATTAACAAAAGAACACACACATAATTTTTTATTTCAGTAAGAGTATCCTTCTTTTAAAGTATACCTTTTTTAAAAAAAAGTTAAAAAACTAACATGCAGCAACTTGAATGGAACTATTTTAAGTGGAATAACTCAGGAACAGAAAGTCTAAATACTGCATTGTCTTAAGTGAAATAACTCATTATCTTAAGTGAAGTAACTCAGAAACAGAAAGTCCAAATACTGCATATTCTCACTTATAAATGGCAGATAAATAATGTATACACATGGACACAGAAAGTGTAACAATCGACACAGAAAGTGGAATAATAGACATGTAGACTTGGAAGGGTTCCGGGGTGGTGTGGGAGGGATGAGAAATTATAATAATTAATGGATACAATGCACACTATTCAGGTAATGGCTGCACTCAAAACCTAGACTTCCCAACTTCACAGTGTATCCACATAACCAAACTGCCCTTGTGATTGCTAAATCTATTATTTTTTTAAAAAGAAAAGTCATTACCGAAAGAACACATACATAATTTTTATATTTCAGTAAGAGGATATCTCTCAAAAAGTTAAAAAAGCATACCACTTCTGCAGTTATAATTTTATGATGCACCAGGGGAAAAGTACTTCTAAAAGGAAAGCAGGAAACAACTTATCCAAAATTTTAAATTATTTAGTCTTCAGTTTTAAATACCATCTCAGAAGATTTAATATGACCTCTATTTTTAATCTTTAAAATCTTCCTTCTTTTCAGCCAGAATCAATTTTTATATAGCCCTGACACACTACAGGGAAACAGTTCACTATCCCATAGACCTCTTTGAACATTTACACCATTGCTCATACCAACAGGGGGCTTCTTAGAATTCAGCAGCAATTTTTATGACCATACATGTTTTATACAATGTTGCACTTTTTCCCCCTTCTTTTTCTGTGTAAGTTTTTCAAAAGAAGAGGATGAGAGGATTCCTCATCTTATTTAAAAAAATGAACATCACCTTCTGGCCTAACTCTATTACAGAGAACAAGTTTTCAGGTGATGTGAAAGAAAGGAAAGAGCATTTTTTACAACTTACCATCGTATGAGTACAGACATATATTAGACATAACAGCAGCAACAACAGAAACTAATGGATTTCTAGAAACTTTTTGAAGAAAAAAATAGGAGAAATATCTTAGTAATTTTGACTTTGTCAAAGACTTTAAAATATGACAAAAAGAACACAAAAGTAAAAAAGGAAAAGATGTTTTTGCTCTTCTAAAAGCCTTGGTTAATAAAATGAAGTCAGTGCACAGAAAAGGAGGAAACATTTGCAAAGCATATATAAACAAATAACTTTTCTCCAGGCTATATTAAAAAAGAAAACAACTTTTGTAACTCAAAGAGAGAAGCAACCCAATGAAAATGGGGCAAAGATTTTTACAGACATTTCACCTAGGAACATGCACATGAATGGAAAATGCGAAAAGTTCAACTTCATTAGTCACCGGGGGAGATGCACCTTTAAACCACAAGGAGACACCATCACATACCCCTAGAAAGGCCAAAGTTGAATAAAGAAACTGAAAATACCAGGTACTGGTGAATATGTGGAGCAAATAGAAGTTTCACCCACTACTAGTGACAATACAAAATGCTACCGCTGCTTTGGAAAACAGTTTAACAGTTTTCAAAGAAGTTAAACTTAAAATCACGTACTATCTAACCATTGGTGTCCTAAGTATTTAGCCAGGAGTAAAGAAAGCATATGTCCACATAAAAGAACTATAGATGAATATTCACTGCAGCTCTATTTGTAATAGCCAAAACTGGAAACAAACAAAAATGGCTGGCAACAGAGGAATGGATAAACAAATTGTGATATAGTCACACAATGGAAAACTGCTTGGCATTAAAGCAAACTACTGACGCAGGCAATAGCGTGGAGGAATTTCATAATAATGCTGAATGAATGAAACTAGACAAAAAAGAAATACATATCGTATAAGTCCATTTATATAGAATCTTAGAAAATGCAAGCTAACCCATAGTAACATGTCATGTCAGTGGTTGCCTAGGTTAGAAGGAGCTGATTAGAGAGGGATAGGAAAGACAGATTATGGAGAAATACAAGTAAACTCTTGGGTCTGTTGGATATGTTCATCCTCCTCCTTGTAGAATTAATTAATTAATTCCATAGGTAGAATTAATTCCATAGGTCAAACCTGCTAAAACTATACCTGTTAAATATATGCAGTTTCACATATGTCAGTTATATATCAACAAATATTTTAATAACAGCATAAATGAAGATGATAGAAATGAGTACTTTGCAGAGCATTTTACTTGCGAAACTTATGTCGAACTCAGCAACCTGGCACATTTGCTGTTAAGGACTCATGTAAAACTTGTGATGTTTCTCTAGGCCTTCATCGGCCTTGCACGAAGCTGTGACAATTTAAAGGCATTTCAGTTTGTTATGTTTAAATAGAATTCACATTTTTTTTGAGTTGTTATGGTATTTTTACCCCCTCGTTATAGCCTTAATAGCAACTGGCTGGGTCAGAGGCAAAAGCATCTGGCATTCCTGTGACAGTTCTGCCATAGTCTTTTGAGGAGCGAGTGAAATCTCCTGATAACCACTGCTGTGACCAATACTTCTATTGTACAGATGTAATGATGACAACTTTTGGAGGACCTGCTAGAGTTGTAGAATTGTAGCTTTGTAATAGTGCATATCATTGTAATATTTCGAGGATTGCTGCGCAAATAAAAATCGAAGACATACCTAACACCCTGTGCAAATTGGGTCTGTTCGTCTCCACTGCACCTTTAGCCTTAAGCTTAATTTTTAAAGTTGTTTTGAGGCTTACGTAGGTAAGAGCCTTCTTTATCTCTACCTATATTTGAAATAATGTCAGAACAATAGTATCTGTATATCTTTCCATTTTGGAACGTAAGACACTTTTTAAACATAAAAAATAAATGCAAAACACATTGCAAAGCACCACATGAATGGAAGTGGTTGTGTTATATTGATAAGCAATTTACCTTCCTTCTAAAGTGCCTCAAATCAACACTTTATGGGAAGGAGAATGTTGGAATTTAATTAGAAAAATAATGCACTTCGTAGGCCCAACCTTTTGACCTTAGACGCAAATTTCTGTATTTGTAAGAGTTATAGTGTCTTCATCTAAAGCTTAGCTGCCTTTCTTCCTCGATGTTCTCTATTTGTGATCATCTAGGTCCATGACCAAATAACCCTCTCTATCATAGTGTTTCTCTATGTAGGTTTACTTAGGGCATTGAAATGGCATTTCATCACTTAATTGTTAGCCAAGTGACAAATAAGAAACTATGAAAAGTATTTTAAAGCTTTCTAGGTACAAGGATATTCTGCCTTTATCTGATGACCTTCACTGTGCTTCAATGAGAAGATGTATTTCTACATTACAATCATGTGAAAATATTAGGTTAAAAATATACTGATTAGAAAGACTGATAAGAATATAGCACAGTGGAAACCAACTGATAAATACTCATTTTTATGCCCACTATATACTCAACATTTTGGAATACATTCCCTATCTTCAGGGAACTTATGGTTGTACTGACATGCTGAGAAACGTTTTAAACATCAGCTATCTTTTATATGTGAAAGATCTACTGAAGTCTTATGGGCCTTAAAAAAATTAAAGCCTAGAGGATTTCTAAAAATGCAGATGCTACAAGAGGAGAGTGGTAGCTGTTTGTGCTAGAATTAAATTCAGTCCAACTGTGTCTTTAATTAGAAATGTCTCCAAATCACACCAAAATGGCCACATCCTGAAGCCCAGGTTTTAAGATGATGGTTGAGACTGAATTCCCATGCATAGTCATCTGATAGGGTTTGCCAAGTTACTCATGGCCAACTTAAATCAGTGTGAAGAATACATGTCTAGCAATAGGATTTGGATGTTAGTTTAAAGTTTAAGATAAAGTTCTTCCTTCTTGCAAATATGGACAATGTGAGCAGTTTATATCTAGAGTAATAGGGCCTTTCTCTCTGTGCCTCATTTTCCTCCCATATTGAATGAGGTTCCTAACAGTATCTGCACTTGATAAGTTGAAGAGGTTATGACAGTGCCCAGTTCCGAGTAAGCATTCAACAGTTGGTAACTGTTCTCATTTTAAAACATTTTTCTACAAACAGTCAAGCTTAAATGGTGAAGTTTCTTCAATACGTTTTGTCCCAATGTACTTAAGTAAAAATTCTTATTGTAAATTAATGCTTCTCAAAATGTGTTTTGAGGGGCATCTATTCTGCTTGATCAAATTTTTATGTGAAAAAATAAAAGAGTTCTTTGTCTAAATATGTTTGGGAAACAATCCCTGATAAGTACAATAAAGTTAAATCTTATTGCTGCAAGCCTTTCCGAGCCTTGAATATGATAATATGTGTTATGACTATAGGAAAGGGTCAGTATGCAGAACTTAAGTGTTAAGGTCAAACTCTGTCTAATACCATTTGTCTTTCCTGAAAACTTAATAAAGTCAGCACTACTTTTTGTTTAGCAGATAAGGTAAAATTGCTGAAAGAACTGTATCTCCTATGACCCAATTTTCCTTCCAATCATATAACACAGAGGGAGGGAGCCATTAGTGTGGGTGACTGCATTGTTTTTCAGCAGTGGGCTTATGGCAGAACTGGAATTTTAAATTTGAGGGTGGAAGCATATAACAGGACGCTTTTGACTGCAAGTTACAGAAAAACAACAACACAGAAAGTGGCATAACCTGCAAGAACATTTATTATCTCATCCTATAATAAGTTTAGAGATAGATTCCAAAGTTAGTTAATCCAACAGTTCAGTGACTTAAATCATAGACTTAGCTCTTAGGCTTAACTCTCTTTCAATTCTTCCTCTCTACCCTTCTTAGCATGTTGGCTTGTCCTCTTATGTGAGTTACCAAGTTGAAAATAGTTCAAAGCAGCAGCCCAGACAGTGGTGACCAATTAGAAAATGGGGGCATCCAGTTTTCTTTTCCTTTATTTAGAATGGGAAGACGTTTCTACAAGTCCCCAAACAGACTGTACTTAATATCTTATTGGCAAAAATGGGGTCATGAGTCTAAGCCTAGAGCAATTTATTAGCCTAGGAGAATAAAACCACCTTGATAAGAATACTCAAGACTTTTTGGAATAACCCAGCCTCCCTGAAGGATGTGGTCACCCAAAGGAGGTTGGAGTAATTGGGATCCTCTTAGCAAGGAAGAAAGGGAGAAATGACTGTTAGATTGCCAACCAATGGTGTCTGTCACACAGTTGCCTAGAACTCAGATTTTGTTAACCCATATAACATTGTTGGTACTATTTTCGTATCCAGTAGAATAAACTATTCATGTGAATATATATATAATTGGACAGTCACATTTGGGGAGGCAAAAAACAAATTCAATATTGAGCTTTATTTCATTATTTAAACCAAACTTCTTGTTTATCTTTGCTACTTCTAGCTAGTTTCACTTGGCTTTGTTTGTTAGCGTCCACTAACAAATACAACTGAGTCTGAATTTCTATGAGTAAGGTTAACATTGTGAAGATTTACATTTCATACCACAGAGCGAAATTCAGTCAATACTCAAGAGGAAATAGCTGTGATCAGGCACCACATCTGCACACTTTTAATAACAAAAGTATTTGGACTGGAGGCTAGACTGACTGAATTTAGTAATTGCCCCCTTGCCATGCCACAGAAAAATTACCTGGCTTTTAGCCAAAACCTATGAACTTTTCATTCTAAACATCAAATGTCCTATTCCTTGTAAATTTCAAAGTTGAAACTTGTGGATGTGGCCTGTATTTAATTACAGATATAAAACAGCAAAATATATTTATAAAACTGTAACGCATTTTGTACGCTAGAGTGATTTCACTTTTCGTGCAGCCAGATCTTCATGCTTCCCATCTGTGATACTGCTTCGTGGATGAGGCATTGCTGGTCCTACCACCCTCAGAGCCAAAATGATGCTGACTGAAAACGTTCTTGACAACTTCCCTGGATAGTGTTGTCTCCTCCAAATTTACTCCTCAAAGATAGGTGGTTGGAATGATTAAGTAACGATAGAATTTCCTTTGGATGCAAGTGTTCCTTCTTGTAACAAGTAATTTTCCAGGCTTCTAAAAAACCTAATTGTATAAGATGCGGTTTGAAGGAAGATAACTTAAAAATAAAATATATGGAGAAAAGGTATTTTTTTCTTAAACTACTACATGATATCTTATGTTTAAATGATAATGAAAGTAATTAACATAATTGTAACATCATAAAGGTTTTCATCACTTTCCAAAGAAGTTCGTATTAAAAAAGTTATTCCACACCACACCTCTCTAAAGTAAGGCGGTTTTAACCACTTGATAGGTTAGAAAATCGAGGCGTGAAAATGGAAATTGGCTTGCCTCCATTTTCATAGGCATGGTGTAGTTTGATTTAATTTAGATCTTAATATCTTGTCCTTTATAGTAAGAAAGACAAAGATTTTATTGTCATTTTTTGTTTCTATGTTCCAGCTGAAAAAGCTGGATTGGGGGAGTTTCACAGTAAATCATCCTTATTTGTCTGGTGACTAAATAGCAGAACTGCAAGAACTTCAAGGGCACAGCTGCTATACAGAATTTAAGAGCTCTGAAGTTAGCCACACTTTGGCTCAAAAGCCAGTCCTGAAGCTGAATACATGTGTGACTTGGGGCAAATCCCCTCCTGATTTCAGTTTTGTACCTTTAAAGTGGGAATAAGTTTACATCAACCCTCTAAATGGATGATGGTCACACATGTTTGCTTAGATAGTGCTTGGCACACAGCATGGCCCATGGGAATCTCCATAAATGCTCTGTATCTCTTAAGTTTCCGATGATACCACTGCTTTAAAAAATGTTTAAAAAAGATTATTCTCAAAATTAGAATTGTTTTAGTGGTAGTTGGTATTCTGAATTAACTATTGAGTGAATGTTGTTTCCCACAGATGTGGAGATAGTGCATAAATCTTGAATTTTCCTACTTAATAGTCTGTTTGAAAATTCACTTTGATACTTTAACATACATCTCCCTTGGTGTCTGTCACAGAGCACTGCCAAAATCTGTCAGAGTTATCGAGGTATGCTTTAAATACACATATGTGCAAACACACAGTATTACCATGTACTGGGAAAGGAGACAGTGGGGTAAAGAAATGTTATTATTTACATCGTCATTATGCTTCAGTTAGCACGCAAGAAGTTTTTAATAGCTCTGACCTTGGTGACTCTGCACAGCTGAACTTGAGCCAGAAAACCTGGATTTGCGTTTGTATTCTCAACAGGAAGTTTTAGATATGTTATTTCTGTTTCTGCCTGTAAAAATCCAGCTCATACATTTCCCTTGTGGGTAAGGACATAGATTGGTTAATATCGTCTGAACCAGATCTATCTTTCTGCTGTTTTTATTTCAGAATTTTACTTCCATTTGAATCCTAGGTGAGCAGAAAAATACTTATTTTTCTTAAAATGAAAATAATCACCCATGTTATTTCTTATAGAAGTTCATATTGTGAGATTTTAAAAATATGGATTCAGGGACTCCAATAGCTAAAAGAGGCTTTGGAGGTCATTTAATCAAATATTTTTATTTTAGAAATTGGGTCACTGAGGCTCAGGGAAGGGAAGGAAATTTCCCAGGTGGTAAACCCAGGAGTGCTGACTTTCAATCTATCATAATTTCCATAAATAACAGGCTTGTACCTATAATCAATTGAGCTTTTAAAGATTTAAGAAGTAAAAGGATTAATCAGAAAACCACTTACAGGCATAGCTTGGAGAGATTGCTGGTTGATTCCAGACCACCACCACAAAAAAAGAAAAAAAAAAAAAAAGAATATAGCAAGAAAACAAGTCATGTGAATGTTTTGGTTTCCCAGTGCATATAAAGTTTTGTTTATACTGTACTGTAGTCTATTTGGGTGCAATGGCATTATGTCTAAAAATAATGTAAATACCTTAATTAAAAAATACTGTATTGCTAAAAAATGCTATCAATCATCTGAGCCTTCAGTGAGTAGTAATCTTTGTGCCGGCAGAGGGCCTTGCCTTGATGTTGATGGCTGCTGACTGATCAGAGTGGTGTTTGGCGAAGCTTGGGCTGGCTGCAGCAATTTTGTAAGGCAACAATGAAGTTTGCCTCCTTGGTAGATTCTTCCTTTCACAAAATATTTCTCCATAGCATGACATGCTATTTGATAGGGTTTTACCCACAGTAAAACTTCTTTCAGAATTGGAGTTGATCCTCTTGAATCCTGCTGCTGCTTTATCAACAAAGTTTATAGAATATTCTAAAACCTTTGCTGTCATTTCAACAAATTTTCACAGCATCTTCGCCAGGGGTAGATTCTAGGTCAAGAAACCACTTTATTTATCCATAAGACGCAACTGCTTATTCATTGAAGGTTTATCATGAGACTGCAGCAATTCAGGCACATCTTGAGGCTCCACTTATTCAAATTCTCTTGCTGTTTCTACCATATCTGCAGTTACTTCTTCCTCTGAAGTCTTGAACCCCTCAAAGTTATTCGTGAGGATGAAATCAACTTCTTCCAAACTTCTGTTAATGTTGCTATTTTTACTTCCTCCCATGAATCATTATTATTATTATTGTTGTTGTTGTTGTTTGAGACAGAGTCTTGCTCTGTTGCCCTTGGCTGGAGTACACTGTCATGCTCATGGCTCAGTGCAGCCTCAACTGGGCCCAAATGATCCTCGCAAGTAGCTGGGTCCACAGGTATGCACCACCACACCTGACCTTTTTTTTAAAAAAAAAAAAAAAAAAAAAAATTTTTGTAGAGATGGGGTCTCCCTATATTGCCCAGGCTGGTCTCAAATTCCTAGGCTCAAGAGATCCACCTGCCTTGTCCTCCCAAAGATCTGGGATTACAGACATGAGCCATTGCTCCTGGCCACAAATGTTCCTAATGACATCTAGCATGGTGAATTATTTCCAGAAGGTTTTTAATTTACTTTGCCAAGATCCATCAGAAGAATCACTATCCATGGCAGCTATAGCCTTACCAAATATATTTCTTATGAAAACTGAAAGTCAGAATTATTTATTGATCCATGGACTGCTGAATGGCTGTTGTGTCAGCAGGTGTGAAAACAACATTCATCTCCTTGAATATCCCCATCAGAGTTCCGAGGTAACATTGTCAACGAGGAGTAATATTTTGAAAGAATATATTTTTCTGGTCAGTAGGTCTCAACAGTGGGCTTAAAATACTCACCAAACCATGCTGAAAACAGATATGCTATCATTTAAGCTTTCTTTTTCATTTCTAGATAAAGGGCAGTAGAATTTTTGAAATTCTTAGTGACCATTGCCTTCAACTTAAAGTTACCAGTGTCATTAGCTCCTAACGAGGGAGTCAGCCTGACCTTTGAAGTTTTAAAGCCAGGCATTGACTTTTCCTCTGTAGCTATGAAAGCCCTAGATGGCATCTTCTTCCAACAGAAAGCTGATTTTTATACACTGAAAATCCATACACTGTTTAGTGCAGTCACCTTCATTAATGATCTCAGCTAGATCCTTTGCATATCTTATCTTGCTGTAACTTCTTGCATTTTTATATTATAAAGATGGCTTTTTTTCCCTTTAAACCTCATGAACCAACCTCTGCTAATTTCCTACTTTTCTTTTGCAGCTCCCTCACCTCTCTCAGCTTGCAAAGAATTGAAGAGAGTTAGGGCCTTGCTCTGTGTTAGGCTTTGGCTCAAGAGCATGTTATAGCTGGTTTGATCACTCAAACTTTCTCCGTATCAAAAGTAAGACTTTTGTTTTCTTACCATTCATGTGTTCACTGGAGGAGCGATTTTAATTTTCTTCGAGAACTTTTCTTTTGCGTTTATAACTTGGGTGTTTGGTGCAAGAGGTCCAGTTTTGGGCCTATTTTGGCTTTCTACATGCCGTCCTCACTAGACTTAATCATTTCTAGCTTTTGATTTAATGTGAGAGACATGCAACTCTTTCTTTCAAACTTGAACACTTAAAACCCATTGTAGGGTTATTAATTGACCTAATTTCAATAGTATGATGTCTCAGGGAATAGAGAGTCCCCAAGAGAGAGATGGAAGAATGGCTGGTTGGTGGAACAGTTCACAACATTCATGGATGCAGTTTGCCGTCTGCTGTGGGCCCCAATATGATTATAATAGTAACATCAAAGATCACGGTCACAAATCACTGTAACAAATATAATAATAATGAAAAAGCTTGAAGTATTTTGAGATTATCCATATGTGACACAGATACATGAAGTGTGTAAATACTATTGGAAAAATGTTGCCTGTAGACTTGCTGGATTCAGGGTTATCACAAACCTTCAATTTGCCAAAAAAAAAAAAAAAAAGTGATATTTGGGAAGCATAATAATATGAAATGCAATAAATGAGCTATGCCATTTTTTGAAAGATGGGGAAATGAATGCTCAGAGCATTTCAGCAAAATCCTACAGGGTAGTTATTGGCAGAACTGGGACTAAATTTCAGGTTTCTAAACTCTAGATTCAGGGCTCTCTCCAATTGATGTTGTTTAAGGAAACATGCCCATAAAGAGACTTCACTCCCACTAATAGTTTTTGAATGTTATTAACACCCCTATTTTTCTTGGCTTCTTTCTTTTGTATCTTTGCTACGAGCCATCCTGTATACAACTTAACACCTCTGCTGTGATCCGGATGACACCTAATGATGATGAATCCTTTACTGAGGTGATTCACAGCTCTCTTGTGCGAGATGAGGGAGCTTACAGGCCTCTGCTTTTGTATACTTTCAAGCCACTAGTTTGTCTTTCTATGTCTGGAAGAGTCAACAGTGATTACTCTGCTGATGTATAATCTGATTAGTGGTGCTGGGGTTGCTGCTCTTCTCAGGGAACAATAAATCCCAGCAAGGCCTGCCCCGTTCTCTGCCGTGATGCCTGGGAGCCTTCACATTTAACCTGCAGCAGTAAGTTTGGCTCATCACCAAGCTTTCAGATACTGTAGAAACAGTTTTGTATTTTCACTTAACGACTTTTCTGGAAAACTACAGAGTTGCTGTAATTGTACCATATATGCCTTATGTCTGGGTAAAGATACTCAGGTTGAAATCCTCTGAGATCTGTCAAGAATTTCTTGATCTTGTCTCATTGCTTTCTCCCTTGACTTACCTCTTAGTATACTTAGTGTTGGTATAGCTTTCTGGCATCTGGATAGGTATGAACTCTAGACCTGAGCAGACTTGAGTTTGAAACTTTATTCTTCCACTTGTTAATTACATGACTTTGAGCACATTACTTAAAACTCTGTGAGTCTCAGTTCTTAATCTATAAAAATGGGAATAGTAATAACATGTAACCTATAAGAGCTTGTGATAATTAAATGAAAACCATGTAACACACTTAACACAGTGACTGATATATAATAAATGATCAATAAGTAGGCTAATGATGAAGATGATAATGACAATGATGATGACTGCCATGACATGTTTTGTGTAAGTATCTTCTCTGTAACCTTTGTCAAAGTAAAGGTAATGTCTGATGCTGTGTTTCTATTCTTCTCCCCATAGCATTTAGCGTAAATGCATTTCATGAATGAAAGAACATGTACTTATTTAATAAACAGGAATTGATACCCAGAAAGTCTAAGGTGATCTGCTCTTCATGCTAGAGATCATTATGGTCTATTTGGGTAGATGGAGTATGTTCACTTTTGGTCATTCAGCAAACAGTCAATAATTCCTTAGGTACTAGATGTTGCAGGAGATGCTAAGAAAGAATACAGAGACAAAGGACAGAGCTCCTGCTTTTAATAAGTTCACAGCTTAGTATGGCCAAACGGATATTGATGTAACATATGCATTGAGACAGAAGCAAGCAAGCATAAAAATATCAAGTGTTACCAAAGCCCAGAGCAGTAGGGAGGAGAAGTTGGTGGGTAGAGAGAAACCACTTGAAAACGGATTATTGAGTTAGGAGGTGCAGCATTATGTCTATGTATCATCAAAGTAAAAAAAAAAAAATAGTGAAAATACACTACATACAGTCTTGTGCTTTTGCAAATGTATTATGAACAGAACGCTTATTTTTCATACTCTGAATTTTGTGTAGTCAATAATCTTGCATATTAAAGATAGCTCTGTTCTCTGACAACATTAACAACTACTCCCCAAAAGGAGAACTTGAATATATGTTATTCTCACAGTAAGCAGATTCAGAGGAATTCAGCTTTCAACGTTACTTTCAAAAAAGAAAAGATCAAATGATGATTAGCTTTTCAAAATCAATGTTCCTTCTATCTCAATTATCCATCACAAATAACACAATAATCTTCAAACCGCATATTCTAAACATGAATACACAGAAGATCTAGGTTGATGAAAGAAGAGAGGCCTCACTTGGGAAAGATCACAGTGCTTTTCTGTGTTTCAGTTTCATCATCTACAGACAGGGTCTTTAATGCAGTCCTAACTTTCCTGACTAAATAATGCAAACTCGTAGGCACACTTCGAAACGTAAAAGGTATAAACAACTCAGTTTATCATCATCATTGTTATTTTGGCTGAAAATTTGTTTAGTGAGAAAATGCTTACTTCTGCCTTATCTTGGACTTTTAGAGAGTGACATTCCCAGCAATATTTACATTTATGTAGAATTTATTTACTGCATGTCTTAGTGATGGCTCTTTAGGTTGCAAGTAATAGATACTGATTCTAACTAATTTAATACAAAAAGATTTTTTTAACATTGAAAAAATACAGGGGTATAGGATAGAATTTTTTAACATTGAAAAAATACAGGGGTATAGGATAGAATTTAAAAGCAGTACGTGCTCTTAGGTCTTATAAGGGACTGGAATGAGGATGTGGAGCTACCTGGCAATCTGCTTTCTGTATCTATCTATCTATCTATCTATCTATCTATCTATCTATCTATCTATCTATCTATCTATCTATCTATCTCAAAAAGAACTCTGCAAAATGGTGTTTCCATAGCTCCTAGCCGCTATTAGCTCACACCATACAGAGAATTCAAATGTCCAGATGAGAGAATCTGATTGATGGATCCTGGGTCATATGTACATCCATGGTCCAGTCAGAACTGGAGAATGGGTTTATTTGGTACAAACTTTGCAGAGGAATGTGTGTGTATGTGTGTACACATGCATGGTGTGTGTGTGTGTGTGTGTGTGTGTATGTGCAGCCTCAGAAAGGGTAAGTAAGTCATGGACTGGGCGGATAATCCAGATGATATCCACCCTACAGGGAAAGAGTTCAGATACCAGAGGTAGTTACAAAAGGATATTCCTGTAGAAGATTGAAGCAAAATGCTTGGGGGTTAAAGAGTAAAGACAAGTTCAGGATGGGCAGGAATTTACCAGTCAAGCTTCTGGGACGAGCAGCTGAGATGCTCAACTTCCCTGCAACTTTCAGTGAGTGGTCTGTGAAGGAGGACGCCCAGGGGCAAAAATCACTCAGCAGGAAGGCTCACTGAATCTGGATTTTCCCTCAGAAGGGGCTGCCAAGTGAGCACTGTGGTTTAGAACCACATTGGGCATGCCAGCTGCAGATTTTCCAAAAGCCCATAGTGAAGCCCTTGGTAGGGTAGCCACATGCTCCCTTTCTCTGCCATCTGAAACCTCCTGATGGATATCCCCAGCAGGAAAATTCCTAATGTTCCTTTTATTTCATAGCAATAGTGCTGCTTAAGGAAGCACACTAGGACTTTGACTGTGTATGTCATGGTTTACATTGGGGGTGAAATGTCAATAGAATGGAGTAATACAGAGACTTTCCCCCCTCACACAGGGATTGCTTCCTAAGAAGTTGCATGGAAATCAAACTTATATCATTCCAGTCATATTTTCTCTCTGGAGTAATTTTTGAGACATTTCTGCATGTCTGATCAATCTGCCATTAGATGATCAGTCTTTATGATTTGCTGTCTTGGGTTTTCTGTTCCTTGGTCTTCCATTTGAGAAGAAAAATGACCTAAGAACATGCCTACACGTCCAACATTATTGCTACACTACTCCATTTAAGTGTTTCTGAGCACATTAAACTCAAACTATGCAAACTTCTCTTCTCTTACCAAGGTCCCTTTAACCCATCCTGGAACTTCTCTTGCCTTCTTCTGTGTAGAGTGGAGGTGACACGGGCTCTGGAAGTGCCTGTGTTTCTTTATCTCTTAGCTGTGTGACCCAGGCTACTTAAGCTCTCTATGCTTCAGTTTTGCCTCTGTAAACTGTGGATAATAATAATACCTGGGATTCCTCTGAGGAGTAAAGGACATTTTGTACGTGAACCCCTTAGAGCCCTGCCTGGCATGTGGTAAACTCTCAGTAGATGCTAGTTATTATAGTTATTGCCTATCTCTGTTTAATGGTATCATCATTTACCAGACTTCTAAGCTAGAGAGTTATTTCCTATTCCCTTCTCTCCATCAATTATTCGTTATAATACCAGTAATAACAATGATAGTAAAAATTACTAGCTAACATTTGTTGAGCATTCACTTTATGCTGATCCTTAATTTATACTAAGTACTTCACACCATTAGCTTATTTAATCCTCTCTTGATAACTCTACTTCCATTTTAAAGATGAGAAATATGAAACTCAGAGAGATGAAGTAACATGTGCAATGTTACACAACTAGTGAATGGCAGAGCCATAATTTATATTCGGGTTCATCCGACTCCAAAGCTCTATTCACCACTATGAGATTCTGCAACCAAATTCAGTCTTTTTGCCTCTGAAATATCTCTGAAATTAATTCCCTTCTGTCTATCCCAGCTTCTACAATTCTCTCTTCTGATCTTTTTTTTTTTTTTTTTGAGACAGAGTCTGGTTCTGTCGCCCAGGCTGGAGTGCAGTGGCCGGATCTCGGCTCACTGCAAGCTCCGCCTCCCGGGTTCACGCCATTCTCCTGCCTCAGCCTCCCGAGTAGCTGGGACTACAGGCACCACCACCTCGCCTGGCTAGTTGTTTTTTTTTTTTGTATTTCTTAGTAGAGACGGAATTTCACCGTGTTAGCCAGGATGGTCTCGATCTCCTGACCTTGTGATCGGCCTGTCTCGGCCTCCCAAAGTGCTGCGATTACAGGCTTGAGTCACCACGCCCGGCCTCTCTTCTGATCTTAAGGCAGTTTCCTGTATGGTCACTTTGTCCCCAGTTTCTCGTTTCTCAAACTATCCTCTAATCCCCTCTCAAAGTTATTTCTTGAAAGTAGTAAGTGGCTCACAAACTTTCAGTGGTTCTTCATTTCTGAAAAGTATTGGTCCTTCAAGGCCATCTTACCAACTTCTATCCTGCTGTCCAGTATTCTCATGTTCCTATATAGGAGGAGAAATAACTTTTATTCACCCATCACTAGGCTCCTGTTATAACAAAAGACAGGGTAACAAGAGAAAAGCACACACATTTATCCAATACAGATATGATGTAACATGAGAATCTTCATAAGGGAATAGAGACCCAAAGAAGCAGATAAATCTGTGTATTTTTTTGATGCTTAGGTTTTTGATAAAGAAGTGAATAGTTGTAGAGAAGTATGATTGGTAAAAAAAACTATATGATCGAATGGTAACAAACTGGGGGAGGGGGAAGACTTAGCAAGACCTATTTGTTTAGATTCTTCTCTGTGTCTCTGTGTCTTCAGATGAAGAGATGTTTCTTTCTTAGAAGTAGAGAAAAGGCATCTCTTCAATGAGAAGGGTGGGAGAAGGTCAGAGTGACCTTACTGTTTTTCTTTTTTCCCAAATTTCTTTGGCTTAAAATATTTTGTAGGAACAGCTCCTGAACTCATCCTTCCCCTTGATTATTCTAATGTACACACCCTTCAGTTCTATGATTTTGCTCTGATAATTGGATCTACCTTAATTGACTTCCACTCTCGTCACCTTATTACCTTGCTGATCTTCTCAGATGTAGTTCAGACGGCTTTCACAAAGTGAATTTTTCCTTCTCTCTACGCTCATAACACTGTATTCACATATTTGTACATCAGTTTAAATGGTGTATTATTGTTTGCTCTTTTTCTATATGTATCTTCACCCCTAGACCGTGAGTTCTTGGAGAGTAAACAGCATATCTCAAACATCTTGTGTCCCTAGCCAAGTGCCTGCCCATAGCAAGCCTTTCAAATATATTGATTCCAGGAAGAAACAAGTAAATGAAGTTACCTATGTAGAGAAAGTTTAAGTAACCTGATATGATAGATTTTTTAAAAATAAATTTCAAAAAATGATTTTTTTTCCTCATTTATAATCTTTATAGGCTTGGGGTTTTTTTGGTTATATGGTGTTTTAAAAAGGAGACCTACTCTTGTACTCTAAGAGCTAATGTTTCTATAAAGAAATTTGGGGCTCCACACGAAAGCCTATCATTCTTCAAAGAGGCAGACTTTTTTGAGTTTTGCTGCATAGAAGATTCAGGAGGTGATAATTAAAGTGATTAATAAGAGAATACGGGTGGTTAATAATCAGCTTACCAATTATTCATTAGAAGTCTCTACCTCCTAGATAGGAGAATTGTTTATTTAAACAAATTTTATTAGCTCTTGGATCATAATTTTAAAGAGTGAATCAAATTGGAGAGATCTTCTGAATGGTGGGTGGTAGGAGGAAGAATGATTGGAAAGGTAGACAGGGACCTACTCTCTTATTCACAGATGTTGTGGCATCAAATGCATTGCCTGTCACTAAGCCTTTTGCGAGTAAGATCATATCACAGACCCTATTTTGGGCAACTGGATGTGGTCCATGTGACTATGCCCCATCTCATGGCCATTTGGACCTCTTGTGGGCACCTGACCTATTCCTTGGGCTGGTTGGGCTGGAATTGTGAAGAAGGCTGGGGCCAGCCAACTTCCTCTTGCAGGAATATGAACTGGGAAATAGGGAGACAAAAAGGCAGTCAGCAGGCTGAGTGCATGATTAGGGATCACCTGCACCAGAATCAATGGAGTTCTTATCAAAGTGCAGATTCTAAGGCTCCAGGTCCAGATTTCTTACTCATGGTTGACACATGCTCCCTGTTACCTACACTAAGGTTTAATACTCGTGGCTATATTTGAGGCTTGGAAAGCCATGATGAACCATGGACAAGCTAAAAGTACCAGAGAACAGCCACCATGAAGAAACAGAAACTCTGTGCAGGCAGACAAACATCTAACATAAGTTATTGGTGTAGATTGTTTGGATATAGGAAACTCATTATGGCCAGGCCTTAAGGGACAAGAAATTCATTAGAAGGATATAAAACAGTCTGCAAAATAAAAGGGAAGGGTTGGCTTGGTGTGGTAGCTCATGGCTGTAATCCCAGCACTTTGGGAGACTGAGCTGAGCAGGATCACTCAATTTCAGGAGTCCAAGACCAGCCTGGGCACCATGGTGAAACCTCGCCTCTACAAAAAATACGAAATTTAGCCAGGCATAGTCCCAGCTACTTGGGAGGCTGAAGAGGAGGATTGCATGAGCCCGGGAGGTTGAGGCTGCAGTGATCTGTGATCATGCCACTGCACTTCAGCCTGGGTGACAATGAGACCCTGTTTCTAAATAGATAGGTAGGTAGGTAGGTAGGTAGATAGACAGACAGACAGATGATAGATAGATAGATAGATAGATAGATAGATAGATAGATAGATAGATAGATAGGAGAACCAGGCTCAGAAAAGGAAAGGACACAGGGCAGGTGTGGAGTAGCTATGGAGTAACAAGAGCTATGGTCATACCAGGACTGCTTCACTGTTGATATGAATGAACCCCAACCTATGTTTTCCCATCTTTACATCATTCTACCCAAGACTGATTGTCTGGGGTGGTGGTGGTGGGAGAGTAAGAGTTCAGTTGGCCTAGCTTAGGTCATATGTCCATACCGCTCTCAAGAGAGAGCAGAAGAACCTGATTATCAGCCTCATTGTGTCTCCCTACCATGAGGGAAAGAAATTCACAAAAAAAGACTGGGTTGTCCCTAAAGCAAAAAAAGAAGATGCTAGGTATTCACCAAACAATGAATATTCTAGGGAGGAACATGACATATGTTGGAAGAGAAAGAGAAAGGACAGTATGGGGAGCATTAGATGAATGAGCAAAGGTCTTCAAACTCCTATTGCTGATGTCTCTGGAGGGACTTCATATACAGATCCACTTTCTGGGCCCTACTGCACTGGAGGCCCAGGTTTTCAGCTCTTCCTTATTTCTCATATATGTGCCTTGTTCTGGTCAGCACTTATTCAACCCAAGTGTGTCTCAAGTTCCTTGCGGCTAAAAATGAAATAGAACTTGCGAGTTCTGTCTTAAAAAGCTGAGTGGTCTTGAGCAGTAAGTGTCTATCTCCTTGGGCCTCAGTTTTGCCATTTGTGAATTAAGCAGTTGGGCTTATTAAGCTCCCTATGTCCCCAATGTCTTCAGCAATAGTACTCATCTAATCAGCTCCTGCTGTTTTCTTCTTTGGTCTCACTGTTGATGATGACTGTAAATGCAACAAACGAATTGCCAAATTCCAGAGAAAAAGAAATACTTTTTTTTTTTGGTGACATTACTTGGTCAAACTCTCAATTTGTCTTAGAAAATAGAAATGAAAACAGTATTACAGTGCTCCCAGCTAAGGCTTGGGTGCTCTGGCCTGCATGCACCATGTCTGGAAGAAAAATGACGTTGAAGTTGGTGTCTGATGCCCCACAGAGTTCCCATAATGGAGAAGCCCTAGGGACTATAGCATCCAACAGTTACCATGGTGGTAAGGCCCTACCTGCATTTTTCTATTTAACAAGAGAAAAATCATTAAACGTGGTTTCCTTAGCTTTTACTGGCTGTGAAAATGTGGCAACAGAATTGGGACATACATCTACTTCTTGAGTTTCTCTTGAGAATTATAGAAGTAATCTGTGAAAACACAGAATACAAAGGAAATTGATTTTATTATTCCTCCTGCAGAAGGTACATTTACTAGGGGACTAAAACATTAGTCAGCTCATTTTTGTTTTTAAATGTGGTCATTGCTGATTTTGAATTGTATTTTGAATTCTTTGGATGAATAAATTAGACATGCAGTCTGTTCTTTGTCTTAGGGAGGCATAAACTTTGATGCTTATAAGGATCAAGCAGGACGTGAAAGAACGAAGCGGCTAGGCAAGGTGGCTCACGCCTGTAATCCCAGCACTTTGGGAGGCTGAGGCAGGTGGATCTGGAGGTCAGGAGATCACGACCATCCTGGCCAACATGGTGAAACCCCGTCTCTGCTAAAAATACAAATATTAGGTGTGCGTGGTGACATGCGCCTGTAGTCCCAACTACTCGGGAGGTTGAGGCAGGAGAATCGCTTGAACACGGAAGGTGAAGGTTGCAGTGAGCCAAGATCGCACCAC
>NW_012102277.1:4044989-4049085 GCF_000951045.1 Mandrillus leucophaeus
AAAAAAAAAAAAAAAAAGGAGCAATTAGCACTATAGGGAGTAGCAAGGAGGACACCTGCCCTATGTAAAAGAATGTCTCTGAATCAGCTCCAGCCAATTGTTGCATTTTGGGAATGCAGATCTTATAGTGCTTCATCATCTGATTTTTCAAGATCACCTAGAATTTGGAATTTTTGTGTAAATTCTTCTTATTTTTAAATGTTAGCAACTAGTTTGTTTAAAAGCAAAATAGAATGTTCTGCAGATTCATACTTGTGTTGCAAATTTGCAAACAGGATTTCATTCTTTTTATGGCTGAATAGTATTATATTGTGTATATATACCACATTTTCTTTAGCCATTCATCCACTGATGGACACTAAGGTTGATTAAGTAAAGTAAGCCAGACACTGAAGACAAATACCACATGATCTCACTCATATGTGGAATCTAAAAGAGTTAATCTTACAGAAGTAGAGAGCAGAATAGTGGTTACCAGCAGCCAAGAATAATGGCGGTGGTTTGGGGGTAAGAGGGTGGGCAGAGGTTGGCCAACAGGTACAAAGTTGCAATTACATAGGAGGAATAACTTCCCATATTCCGTTGCACAGTAGGGTTACTGTAATTAATAGCAATGTTTTGCGGATTTCTGAAGAGTTAGAAGAGCAGATTCTAAATATTCTCAATACAAAGACACTGTAAATGTTTGAGGTCCTGGATATGCCTATAACCCTGATTTGGTCATTATACTATATATACATTTTTAAAACATTGCATTGTACTCCATTAGTATTTACAATTATGTGTCAATTAAAAATAAAAAATTAAACATTAGAAAAAAGGTTGCTTTTGCAACCTGAAAATAAAACTCTGGAGCTGAAATAATACACATCTATTGTCTGAATGCCACCCATTGTAAATTACTGTAAGTGAACACTCAGATATAGAATAGATTAAGGAAAAAACATTCAACCTTCCAAATGTTGAGATATGTGATGTTAAAATCAGAGCTCTTTTTAACTATCTGAATACTCAGCATTATAGAGTTGAATTATATAAATGGTTGAGTAATATCTTTGCTTTTGTTTGTTGAGATTAGTTATCCTAGAGAGGCATAATGAAAATGGAAAAGGCCTGAATTTAAGTCGAGATGACCATAAATTAACTGAACAAACAAGGGCACTTACCTGACGTCTTTAGTTTTCTTTATTAATAAAATAGGACAATAGTTCAGACATCGTAGACATAGATGAATATTAAATAAGATGACACAGTCATGTGCCACTTAACAACAGGAATACATTATGAGAAATGTGCTCTTAGATAATTTTGGTATTGAGCTAATATCATAGAATGTACTTACACAAACCTAGATGGTATAGCCTATTGCATGCCTAGGCAATATGGTAAAGCCTATTACTCTTAGGCTACAAACCTGTGCAACGTGTTGCTGTACTGAATACTTCAGGCAATTGTAACGCAATGATATTTGTATATTTAAAAATAGAAAAGGTACAATAAAAATATGGTATACAAGATGTTTTAAAAAGTATACCTGTAGAAGACACTTATCATGAATGGAGCTTACAAGCCTGGAAGTTGTTCTAGGTGAGTTGGTGAGTGAGTGGTGAGCGCATGTGAAGACCTGGGACATACGGTACACTACTGTAGACTTTATAAACACTGGCCACTTAGGCTACATTAAGTTTATTTACAACATTTTTTTTCTTCAGTAAGAAATTAACCTTACTTATTGTAACTTTTTAAAAACTTGTAATTTTTAAAACACTCAAGGAATGCATTGTGCTATAGCATTATTATGGTTACATCAGTAGGCAATAGAAATTGTTCAGCTCCATTATAATCTTATGGGACCAGTGCCATATATGTGGGCCATCTTTGACGGAAACATCATTATGAGGTGCGTGACTTTATATGTGGAATTTGTATGTCACGTGAGCCTTTGAGATCAACGGACTTCCCTCTTGACTCCTATTAATGGTACAAAGCAGGAGTCCCCAACTCCCAGTAATGGTCTGTGGCCTATGGGAAACTGGGCCGCATAACAGATGAGCGGTGGACCAGTGAGCGTGAAGCTTCATCTGTATTTACAGCCACTCCCCATCACTCTCTTGCATTACTGCCTGAGCTCTGCCTCCTGTCAGCTCAGATCAGTGGCAGCATTAGATTCTCATAGGAACATGAACTCTATTGTGAACTGCATATGCGAGGGATCTAGGTTGTGTGCTCCTTATGAGACTCTAATGCCGGATGATTCTTCACTGTCTCTCATCATCCCTGCCACGGGACCGTCTCGTTGCAGGAAAACAAACTCAGGGCTTCCACTGATTCTACATTATGGTGAGTTGTATAATTATTTCATTATATATTATAATATAATAAATAATAGAAATAAAGTACACAATAAATTTAATGTGCTTGAATCATCCTGCAAACCCCTGCCAACCCTGGTCCATGGAAAAATTGCCTTCTATGAAACTGGTCCCTGAAGTCAAAAAGGTTGAGGACCACTGGTATAAAGGGAGGTGGGATTGCAGTGTGGGTTCACCATATAGTGGGCAAGACAGAGGAAACCAGGCCTTATCCAAGCCTATGGACTTACTTCTGATCTCTAGAGGGATACAGGTACAGGGGCTACAAGACTTTTGATGTTTCATAGGAAAATAGTCAGTCTTCCTATCCCTAAAAAATAAGGTGCAAGAATAACATGTCCACATGAAATCGTACTTTCCACAAGTAAGACTGACACTTTGAGTTCAATTCTCAGGTAGGGAACACTCTGGTTAAAGTTTTGAGATCTGATTAATTAATTAAGTGCTGTCTGATTGGATCCTTTCTCTTCCAACACATTTCAAAGCCTGTTCATAGCAAAAGTTTCTTTCATTCTCAAATGTGATTGCTACATGAATTTAATGGAGTTCTTTGAATAACTGGAGAGAGAGATAGTAGTTGAAAGTTCTCTTTAATGGGCTTATTGTTTGAATTTAAAATATTTGAGCTTGGTGATCCACAGCCAGGGGTTCATGAAATAACAATAGTGCAGACATTGCAATCTGCTGTCATCTATCAGTCTTCACAAATGTCCTGGTGGTAAGTGAAACCTTGCATTTAAATAAATACATTTGGACCTAATTTCTGCCTTTCATGCTGTGAAAGAACTGTCAAATTTGAAGTGTAATGACTGTATGATTTCTTGTAATGGCACACACACACAAAAAAAAACCCAAGAAAAACAGATTTAAATGTCATCTAAGTAAACTCTCTGTGGGATGCAGACCCATTTAGAGATTACTTTCCCTTTCGGCTTTTATACAACAAAGCAGGAGCACATTGCAAGGAAGCAAGTATAAAGTGATATCTCAGGGAGTAATAGGCAAAGCGAAGCCTCATAGAGCCCAGAAAATGAAAAATGCTGACATTGTTTTAGTTAAACTTCCCTGTTGCTGTGAGAGAAGTGACTTGCAACCGTAGTCTGAGATGTATGGCCTTTGCCGTAAGCACATACTCTGTCTTACACTTGAACTTGCCTGGTGAGACAACCATCTGTATCTTGACTTTTTCTGGGTTGATTGGTTTTTCTATATTCCATTTGATTTTTCCCTATGAAATATTAATAGAAATTTTAATGTTTTAACATCCATAACAGGCAACACTTTATTATCTTTCTTCCGATTTTCAGTTTGGGTAAGTTGATTGCTTCTGGAATAGGAGAGAATGTGCTGGAATGGAGAGGCAAAGGATCAGAGTTCTAGTTCTAGTCCTGGCACCAGTTGGTAGTATTTTAGTAATATTAACTTGAACACATTAGCCTTTTAGATTTTTAAATGAAACTCCCTTTTAAAATGTAGGAGGTGGAGGCTGGGTGTGAATCCTTGCACTTTGGGAGGCTGAGGTGGGCGAGAACTTTCACCAGAGTGTTCCTTACCTGAGAACTGAACCCTTGAGCTCAGGAGTTTGAGACCAGCCTGGGCAACATGGTGAAACCCTGTCTCTACAAAAAATTACAAGAATTAGGCAGCCACGGTGGTGTACGCTTGTAGTTCCAGCTATTTGGGAGGCTGAGGTGGGAGGATTGCTTGAGCATTGGAGGTCAAGG
>NW_012102277.1:4050170-4053253 GCF_000951045.1 Mandrillus leucophaeus
CTTTTTTGACTTTTGAAATGACAGTTTAAAACACAAACACATTATACAGTTGTATATAAATGTTTTCTTTCTTTAACCCTGATTTTGTAAGCTTTTATCCTATTTCTAAAATTTTTATATTTTTTGCTTTTTAAACTTTTTAATTAAAAACTAAGTCAACACACATGTTAGTATAGGCCACACAGGATCAAAATCATCAAGATATTACTATGTTATAGGAATTTTTTAGTTTATTATAATCTTAAAATGGGACTATTGTGGTAAACACAGTCCGTTGTTGACCAACATGTCATTATGCAGCACATGACTGTACTCAAAATGACTTACTCCTTCTACACTGTAAGTTTCATGAGCACAAGGATCTCGTCTGTCTGAATCACGCTGAATTGCTAGCATCTAGACATAACATAATACATAGCAGATGCTCAACAAAGTCTAGATGAATTAACAAATAAGTATATGAATGAATACATGAGCCCTATCCAGATTCTTTTGGTTTGGACTCGGAGATCAAACTTCTTTTCTATTGACACTTTATATACCTTTCTCCTTCTGCCTTCTTTTCAGTTTGTAACCTCTAAGAAATTTGTGCCAGGGATACTTTTCAGCAATTACCTTTTGGTAAATTGTCTCTGGTGTCCCAGGTGAATATCAGGTGACTTTGGAACCAATGCAAGCTACAACGTGGAGCATACTTTTCTTTAATAGCAACCACATGAAAAAAAAAAATCAAATGGAGTGGTAGCAGTGATATGAGCAGTACCCCAGAACTCATCCTATGCCTCTATTTAATTCATTAATTAATTCATCCAACAGACTTTTATTTTCTCCTCTGAGCTGGATAGTATACTAGGGAATGGGGAGTTCGCAGTTTTTTAGATGAGGCACATATTTAAAAAGATTGTGACACCAACACAATATGAATAAATGTCGTGAGAGAGATGTTATAAGAATGCTTTGGGAACCACAGCAGTGAGTAATTTCCCCTGGCTAGGAATATCCATTAGATGCTTTTGGAAGCATTGACCAATGATGCTTAAACAATTCAGACCTTTTTAGTAGACAGCCCGAGGGTTGGTGTACTATCCAGTGTGATATCATAAACGTGGGTTCTTCCCGCACCTCCTCTCTGCCATCCTCACCATGTCAGCAGTCCCCTCAGTGTACAGCTTGGCTGCTGCAGCTCAGGAAAAACAAGCTCATGAGGTTGTTTTTGAAGAAGACAGGCAGTCGGAGTGGCAAGAGACGAAAGCTCTCTTAACACACTTCTTTCCTTTTATTAGGGAGGAAAGTGACTCCTAAATGCTGCTAACCGGGTATCGCTCATGTTTTCCTGGCTAGACATGGCTCATGGGCTACCTTAATGTTTGATCTATGTCTTGAATGACTTGCTAGGGCTTGCCTGGAGGAGAATCAGGAACATTCTAGGCAGAGAGACATAGAGGGACATGCAGGGACACGGGATTATGGAAAAGCTCCATGCGTTTGAGGACCAGAAGAAAGCTTAGTGTGCCATGGAATAAGTTGTTAGAGAGAATGTGACATTGAACAACACTGAAGAGATAGAGGGAGATTTATTTGTATGCCATGCTAATGATTTTATAGGCCATTCTGATCATAACTTCAGAGTGAAACCTGCTCCTGTTGGTAACCCCAGAAAAACCACAAGAGGAAGTCATATGAAAGAGGAAAACCATCACAGCTTTTTCCCTGGAAATTAACTTTGATGAGAAATAAATGATAAAATTTACTGAAATGAGAATGCATGTAAATAATATCCATGTGACAGGTGACTTTGTTTTAACAAATTATTGTATCTTAGCTCTAATCCTGGGCCTTTGAGAAATTTCACTAACATGAAAGAGCATTGTTTCAAAAATCCTCTATTTTTAGAAATGCTATTAGCAGAAGCATCGGCTGTAACCTTTTCCTTGTTCTTTCTGTGTCATGCACATTAATTAACACTTCCACCTTAAAAGAATGTGTTTCTTCCCATGTGCTGGGAATGATATTTTAGAAGCATGCTTTAGATTAGAAACCTCAAGAAAAATAAAACGGGATGATATTAAAAATGCTCTTTGCTGCATGTAATTTCCTGTTTAGACCACCCTCCACCCCATCACAATTAGCTAGAATTTATGATTTGCTTTATGGAGGGCAATGAGGTTGAAACTTACCTTTTCAGGACCTTTGGAAAATGATTTGATAGCCAATTAAATGGTACACAGAAGACTGTAGGAGAGCTATTGTAAATACAAAGAAAATAAAGTTTTAAATGCTTTGGAAATTCCCATTTGCAGACAGTTCACATGGAATTTAGAAAAAATTATTACCTAATTATTAATCAGGATTATCCAAAAAGCCCTAATGAGAAAAAACATAGCATGACTTAAACTTCTGTTCATACTTGAATGACAAAACTGTGCTTTTTAATAACATGTGTTGTTCACCTTTTACTAATTTATGCTGGCTTTCCCTAACTCCTCAAAAAATGATATCTGCTTTGTGACTACCTACACATAATCTACTACAAGCAAATTTGTGTGATTTTTTTGGATTTATTTGTATGCCATGATAATGATTATATAGGCCATTCCTTCCACTGTAGTAAAGATTTTCATTTGGCTTTTGCATTCTAAAATAATCAAACTACTGCAAATATTCCAATTTTGGAAAGCCATTAATTAAACTTTTCTAGAAGTTTCCTGCAATTAGGACTTTGTAAACATCCCCCTTTTATATCATTTTAATAAAGACATAACAATGTAGAGTACAGAGAAAGTTTAAAAACAACACAAATTAAAAACAATAGCAGCAAGATAACCATGATTTCCCCCAACCCTACACACAGTTTTTATCTTTTTGCAACTAGCTTTTTAATAGATGTTGGAAATTGTCTTAGTAAGAATTCTCAAAATGCAGGAGTAGGATTTTTCATAGTGTATTTTGAAGGCGTATAATCCTTTGAAAATATAAGTAGTAAATAAATTATATTTTTATTATTCAATAAAGATTTTTCCAACTTCACTGATGTATAACTGGTAATCAAAAAAAACTGAACATAATTAATATAAACAATTTGA
>NW_012102277.1:4055678-4057696 GCF_000951045.1 Mandrillus leucophaeus
CCTGGCATCTCAAGGTTCTGCAGAGATGCCTCAAGGATCACCATATTGTTTGCCAGCCTAGCTAGGAGACTGGGTCTTTTCTTCTACACATCACACAAATGTATGTTTGGAAAAACAACAACACTAAAGTTTGAAAATCAGTGTCATAGATAATCTAGAAGAATTTTTTCTAGGTTCAGCATCCTGTAATATGTGTGGTTCTTTGTTTCTTCGTAAAGATAATTTTCAGCAAAACCACTTCCTGGCATTCAGGTATGTATTACAGTCTAATGCTCATAATGATGTTTGGTGCATTTTCTAGAAGATAAGATATGTTCATGTGTTACTTAACAATGGGAACACATTCTGAGAGATTTATTGTTAGATGATTTCATCATAATGCAAACATCACAGAGTGTACTGGCATAAACCTGGATGGTACAGCCACCTAGGCTATATGGTATAGCGTGGTGCTTCTAGGCTGCAAACCTGTAGAACATGTTACTATACTGAATACTATAAGCAACTGTAATATAATGGGAAGTATTTATTTATCTAAGCAGAAAATGTACTATAAAATTATGGTATAATGGTAAAAATGCACACCTGTCTGGGGCACTTACCATGAATGGAGCCTGCAGAACTGGAAGTTGCTCTGAGTAAGTCAGTGAGTGCTGAGTGAATATGAAGGCCTAAGGCATTATTATACACTACTGTAGACTTTATAAATACTGTCCACTTAGACTACACTATAATTTTAAAAACATGTATATTTTCTTTATGAATAAATTAAGCTGACTATAATTTCTTTCTCTACAAACTTTTTAATTTTTTAAAGCTTTTTTGACTTTTGAAATGACAGTTTAAAACACAAACACATTATACAGTTGTATATAAATGTTTTCTTTCTTTAACCCTGATTTTGTAAGCTTTTATCCTATTTCTAAAATTTTTAAATTTTTTGCTTTTTAAACTTTTTAATTAAAAACTAAGTCAACACACATGTTAGTATAGGCCACACAGGATCAAAATCATCAAGATATTACTATGTTATAGGAATTTTTTAGTTTATTATAATCTTAAAATGGGACTATTGTGGTAAACACAGTCCGTTGTTGACCAACATGTCATTATGCAGCACATGACTGTACTCAAAATGACTTACTCCTTCTACACTGTAAGTTTCATGAGCACAAGGATCTCGTCTGTCTGAATCACGCTGAATTGCTAGCATCTAGACATAACATAATACATAGCAGATGCTCAACAAAGTCTAGATGAATTAACAAATAAGTATATGAATGAATACATGAGCCCTATCCAGATTCTTTTGGTTTGGACTCGGAGATCAAACTTCTTTTCTATTGACACTTTATATACCTTTCTCCTTCTGCCTTCTTTTCAGTTTGTAACCTCTAAGAAATTTGTGCCAGGGATACTTTTCAGCAATTACCTTTTGGTAAATTGTCTCTGGTGTCCCAGGTGAATATCAGGTGACTTTGGAACCAATGCAAGCTACAACGTGGAGCATACTTTTCTTTAATAGCAACCACATGAAAAAAAAAAATCAAATGGAGTGGTAGCAGTGATATGAGCAGTACCCCAGAACTCATCCTATGCCTCTATTTAATTCATTAATTAATTCATCCAACAGACTTTTATTTTCTCCTCTGAGCTGGATAGTATACTAGGGAATGGGGAGTTCGCAGTTTTTTAGATGAGGCACATATTTAAAAAGATTGTGACACCAACACAATATGAATAAATGTCGTGAGAGAGATGTTATAAGAATGCTTTGGGAACCACAGCAGTGAGTAATTTCCCCTGGCTAGGAATATCCATTAGATGCTTTTGGAAGCATTGACCAATGATGCTTAAACAATTCAGACCTTTTTAGTAGACAGCCCGAGGGTTGGTGTACTATCCAGTGTGATATCATAAACATGGGTTCTTCCCGCACCTCCTCTCTGCCATCCTCACCATGTCAGCAGTCCCCTCAGTGTACAGCTTGGCTGCTGCAGCTCAGGAAAAACAAGCTC
>NW_012102277.1:4059127-4061376 GCF_000951045.1 Mandrillus leucophaeus
TATAAAAATGGCATAGTCATGTAACTAAATCTTAGAGGTGTGAAGATCAAATAAGATAAAGTATTTAATAAGGTAGTCTTTTAAAAATATTAATTCAACTGATTTATGGTCACTTACTATGCACCCAACTGTAAAATGTTAGTTGGTATTGTTGATGATGTTCCCTCTTTAAACTCAAAAGTTATTTATCTGTACTTTAACAATAGCATTTTCAAACTGGAACCAATTATGGTCATCATCTACTCTAATATTATCATTTTATAACTGAAGAAGCACAGGTTGGTTACTTTTTTTTTAATCGGGGTCATATGGTAAGTGATTGGCAGATGTGATAACATTAAAATATCATCTTACAGGTATGCAAACCAGGTCAGGAACCCCAGCATGGTCCCCTAGTTGTTCTGTGACCACAATTGCTGACTTTACTTCCTTGACCTCAGCACCTTTATCTGCAATTTGGAGATGATTATTGTACCCAATGGGACTATTATCAGATTAAATTTGATAATTTAGTGTAGTGCTTGGCATATAGTACATGTTCAATGACCTCTATTGTTCTTCTGTTCCTTACAATTGCTTATTCAAAGCATTTGTAGCAGTAGAATTCTACAGACAGATCCCCAAGTTTATTTTGTTCTTCATAACCAATGTATCAGAAAATTCCACTTACTGTTGGTCCATTTGCTAGCACTTTATAGATACAAGTTACATGCAATCAATTTTATTTCTTCCAAGCCCTATGTCTGTACTTCAGTTAATTTTGGCCAAATCTTTGGGCAATGATTATTTATGTACTTGAACCAGCTAAGCATTGCTGAAACATGAAAATGCAAATGAGAATTTTTCTTACAATCTGATTTTGTTTATGGTGTGAATTTGTGTGTTCTGTGTTGAAAGAAACAGAGGCAGCCTTTCTGTAAGGAGATAATGCCAACTGCTAAGCTGCTGTGTTTCTCTGTTTCCCATGGGCTGTGCTGAGTTCCGTCGGTCTTTTTCTTTTTCTCTCTCTAATTTCTTCAGTTTCTCCTTTTTCCTTTATTGACAACTGGGTTATTTCTTCCACATATTCTTGTACAAATTCCAAAGGGGAGAGAATCTTTCTGGCTCAGCTAATTATTGTTGCTCGCATGGGGCAGAGATTTTTTTGTTGTTGTTGCTGTTGTTTATTTTGTTTTGTTTTCAACAAGGTCTCTTCATAGATCTCTATCTAGCCTACCCATCTGTTGTTGATCTTGAGTAAGGTAAACTCCATCGGTTCAGCCCAGGCCCACCCATTATTCAAATAGAATCCTAAGTTCTTCTTGACTGAGCAGGAGCCTCTGAGTGAAGCAACTTCCCACATGGGGGACAATGACTGTGGTAGGGACTCTGACTGGCATGGACAACACACATATACATTAAAAATACACCGCTTCTTTGATTAGCCAATTAAATTAGCTGATTTCTAATTATCAGTATTCGTGGAATAAAATGTAATTTAGTAAATATTCTTAAAACATCTACTATGTACAAAGTTCACAAAGGGGTGGTAGAGAAAGGTAAATCCTAGACACAATGTATTTATTTTCACTAACTTAATTCAGCTTCAGTTAAATACCTAGTTTCTTCCTGGATTAAAGAGAAAACAACTTTCAACTCACTGTGCATGTTCTCCTAGAATCACAGGCTTTTGGGAGGACAAACTCCTCAGCAGGGCTTTAGAGCTTTGGCTGCGTGTCAGAAGGTCTTTTACAGCTGACTTCCTGCTAGCCTGTACTCACCAGCTATCAGAGAGGAGACGTCCGAAGTATTCCCAGTGAAGTGCTCACTCTACTGCATGTGTGTGCTGATGTGTCACTGTGCGCATCTGTGAGGAAGTGTGAAAATAGGCATCTTCATATGCCTTTGGGAAGAGTGTCTTTTGTTGTTTCCCATGACTTGACTTAAATCACCAGAGGAGAGGGTTTCCAGAAACATGCATGATATATTTCTGTAGCTATCAGGTATCTTCTTCCAAAGAGGAGAAAGTTTCCCTGGCAACCATATTGTAAGTCACTCCCTCATGGCCTTGTCCATTCTTGATAGAATAGAACTTACCACTGCAATGCGTAATAGGCTTTTTGCAGAATTTCAACCTCATTTTTAAAAATTGTGGCAAAGGGGAGGCTGAGGCATGAGAATGGCGTGAACCCAGGAGGTAGAGCTTGCAGTGAGCCAAGATCGTGCCACTGTACTGCAGCCTGGGTGACAGAGCGAGACTCCGTCTCAAA
>NW_012102277.1:4061426-4074199 GCF_000951045.1 Mandrillus leucophaeus
AAAAAAAAAAAAAAAAAAAATTGTGACAGAATACACTGAACATAAAATTAGCCATTTAAACATGTATAATCCAGTGACATTTAGTACATTCATAGTGTTCTACAACCATCACCACAGTAACTTCCTTCTAATGGTTAAAGTAACCTAAAGCAATTTTACTTTCTCTATCATTTTTAATTTGTTCATATATTTTATTTTTAAATATATAATGGAATATTTCTGAAAAGAATAATTACCTCCTCGATGCTTATATAGTATGTAGGTAGAGGGATTTTCTAGACAGTTCTTTTCATGTAAAATATTGTGCTTATGATCTGCTGAGGGAGAGATAGAGAGACAGATATATGCCTATTGACACTGGCCTCACTTTTTTTATGTGTAACTTGTTCACTATAGGGTTTTTAAAAGATACAACAGGAGTCTCAAAGAAATAGCATAAAGTACCATCTTATCTTTTGACCTAATATGCATCATTTGTCTGCTGAACACTATCCTTCCTTTTAATTTGCTGTCATGCCATGTTTAATCTTGTAGTACAAAGAACATTTACTTACAAGTTAGGAAACTCTGCCATTTAATACGTGGACAACCTTGAGCATGACAATCTCCTTCTCTGAGTTTCAGTTTCTTCTTCTATAAACTGAATGGATCATAGCCATTCAACAAAGAGACGACTGTGTGTCTGGCACTCATATGCTGCAGATGCTGTGAACATAACAGCATCTTCCCTGTCTTTCTTGAAAGGTTGTTGGCCTCCAAATTCAATGTTAGGGATGACCTACAGGAGAAATGGGTACTAACAAATCCCAGGCAAGATGTCGCATGTAGCCAATGCTGCAGACCTGAGAATTCTGGAAAGTATAGTTCCAGTTTAGCTAACTTCGGACTTTACAAATATGACATAAACACTGAATAAATTAAAGAAAGCAGATGCAAAAGTCATGATAGGGAGAGAGCCAGATTTGTAGGTTAAAACTATTTTGTCTAGCATATGGTATAACCTTAGAAATTATTAATTACTATTACTTTTTTGGAGATGTATATTGAGTGAAACCGTCAATCGTAAGGGCCATCCAACAACTAAGGAGGCTTAGAAAGAGGAAAGTCTTAGAGGGACTCTTAGGCCCAACCTGATGACCTGACAGGGAATGCCCACCCTGACTGAGCCTGGCACTGTGAAGCATGCAGCTAAGTCCTCATGTGCCAGTGGAGTCTGACCATTGCATTACTGGCATACCTCTTTTTATTGCATTTGCCTTTATTGTGTGATGTGGTTTGGCTGTGTCCCCAGCCAAATCTCAACTTAAGTTGTATCTCCCAGAATTCCCACATGTTGTGGGAGGGACCCAGGGGGAGGTAATTGAATCATGGGGACCAGTCTTTCCCATGTTATTCTCATGATAGTTAATTAATAAGTCTCACAAGATCTGATGGGTTTATCCAGGATTTCTGCTTTTGCTTTTTCCTCATTTTTCTCTTGCTGCCACCATGTAAGAAGTGCCTTTCATCTCCTGACATGATTCTGAGGCCTCCCCAGCCATGTGGAACTATAAGTCCAATGAAACCTCTTTTTCTTCTCAGTTTTGGGTATGTCTTTATCAGCAGCATGAAAACGAACTAATACATTGTGCTTCTCAGATATGGTGTTTATTACAAATTGAAGCTTTTCAGTAATTCTGCATCAAGCAAATCTGTTGGTTCCATTTTTCCAACAGCATGTGCTCTGAGTCACATTTTAGTAATTGTCACTATTCAACTTTCAAACTTTTTCATTATTATTATATCTGATATAATGATCTGTAATCAATGATCTTTAACACTTATGATCGTAAGTGTTTTGGGGTATCATAAACCATGCCCATAACAGAGAACTTAATTGATAAATGTTCTATGTGTTCTAGCTGCTCCACCTTCAGGCCATTTCCCATCTCATTTCCTCCTCTTGAGCTTCCCTATTCCCTGAGACAGAAATCACACTCAAATTAGGCCCATTAATAACCCTACAGTGGCCTCTAAGTATTCAAATGAAAGAGAGTTTCATGTCTCACATTTTAAATCAAAAGCTAGAAATGAAGCTCAATGAGGAAGGCAGGTTGAAGGCCAAGAAAGGCTGAAAGCTAGGTCTCTTCTGCCAAACAGTTAGCCAAGTTGTAAACGCAAAAGAAAAGTTCTTGCAGAAAATATAAAGTGCTACTCTGGTGAGCACATGAATGATAAGAAAGCAAAACAGCCTATTGCTGATATGGGGAAAGTCTGAGTGGTCTGGATGGAAGATGAAACCAGCCACAACATTCCCTGAAGCAAAAGCCTAATCCAGAACAAGGCCCTAAATCTCTTTAATTCTTTGAAGGCTGAGAGAGGTAAGGAAGCTGCAGAAGAAAAGTTAGAAGCTAGCAGATGTTGGTTCATGAGATTCGAGGAAAGAAGCCATCTCTGTGACATAAAAGTGCAAGTTGAAGCAGCAAGTGCTGATGCAGAAGCTGCAGCAAGTGATTCAGAAGGTCTAGCTAAAATCACTGATGAAGATGGCTACATGAAACAATGGATTTTCAATGCATATGAAACAGCCATCTTTTGGAAGAAGATGTCATATAGGACTTTCATAGCTAGACAGAAGAAATAAATGCCTGGTTTAAAACCAGGTTTTAAAAGCTTTAAAAGCTTCACAGGGCAGGTTGGTTCTCTTGTTAGAGGCTAATGCGTTAGTGATTTTAAGTTGAAGTCAATGCTCATTTGCCATACTGAAAATCCTATGACCCTTGAGAATGATGCAAAATCTACTCTGCCTGTGCTCTAGAAATGGAACAGCAAAGCCTAGCTTACAGTATATCTGTTTACAGCATGATTTGGTAACTATTTTAAGCCTGCTGTGAGACCTATTGCTCAGGAAAAAAGAGATTATTAAAAAAAAAAAATTCTGTTCATTGACAATGCACTTGCTTACCTAAGATCCCTGATGGAGATGTACAAGGAGATGAGTGTTGCTTTCATACCTGCTAACACAACATTAATTATGCACCCATGGATCAAGGAGTTACTTTGACTTTCATGTCTTATTATTTAGGAAAACATTTCTTAAGGCTATAGCTGCCATAGATAGTGACTTCTCTGATCCATCTGAGCAAAATACATTAAAAACCTTCTGGAACATTTGTGATTCATGGGAGGTGGTCAAAATAGCAATGTTAAGAGTTTGGAAAAACCCTCATGAATGACGTTGAGAAGTTTAAGACTTCAGAGGAAAAAGTAACTGCAGATGTCATAAAAATAGTAAGAGAACTAGAATGAAAAATGAAGCCAAAAGATGTGATTGAATTACTACAGTCTCATGCTAAAACTTGAATAGATAAGCAGCTACTTCTTATGGATAAGCAAGGAAAGTGGTTCCTTAAAATGGAGCCTACTCCTGGTGAGGATGCTATGAACATTGTTGAAATGACTAGAAAGGATTTAGAATAGTACAGAAACTTTGATGATGAAGTAATGACAGGGTTTTAGAGGATTGACTTCAATTTTGAAAGAAGTTCTACTGTTGGTAAAATGCTACTAAACAGCATAGCATGCTACAGAGAAATCTTTTGTGAAAGAAAGAGTCAACCAAGGCTGCAAACTTCATTGTTTGTTGTTTTATTTTAAGAAACTGCCGCAGCCACTCCAACCTTGAGCAATTACCACTCTGATCAGTCACCAGCCATCGACATTGAGGCAAGACTCTCTGCCAGCAAAAAGATTACAATTCACTGAAGGCTCAGATGATCGTTAGCAATTACTAACTATAAAGCATTTTTAATTAACATATGTACATTTATTAAGACATAATGCTATTATGCCCTTAGTAGACAACAGACACACATAACTTTTATAATGCACTGAAAAACCAAAAAGGTTGTTACTCACTCTGTTGCAAATTTGCCTTATTGTGGTAGTCTGGAATGGAACCTGCCAAATTTCAGTGTATGCTTATATTTTCCTCAATTCATCTCCAAAAGCCCATGCAGACAATTGATTGACTCACTTTTATGTTTCCAGTTCTTCATATGATGTTTGGTGCATAGTGGGTGCACAGTTTGGTGTATACTCATGAATATTTATTGAATGAATGATGATAAGCACTATATAAAGGTTATTTCATTTAGTAGCAACAACTTTGTTGAGTAAGTTTTGATTACTGCTTTACAGATGAAGACACTGAGGGTCTAAGAGTTTGCCTGATTTGCACAAAGCCAGACAGCAAGTGATAGTGAGATTTTTGACTCTATTTCTACATAATTCTAAAGAACACAGCGGTTGAGGTACACTTGTCAAACCCTGGTCAATATTGCAGTTATTTCTCCACTGGCTTTTACATCAATTTCTTGTGAGCTTTGTTTCTGTAACCCTGTATTGACAAGTGCAGATAAACCCTGGAATTAGATGACATCACTTCGGTTCTCTTTTGGGCTGAGGACCTGACTGGACTATAACAAATGAACTAAATTGACCCTCTTGAGCATGTCTGTCTGCTTTGTCAGGTGGCAACCCTCTGTCTATGGACTTCAAAAAGCACAATCTACCTTGAACCATAGTAGGTGCTCGATGAAGACTTCTGAAATAAAGGATGGAATGAATGGATAACTTATTTTTTTTTAACATATTGTAATAGGACATATACCCTGCTCATGATAAATCACTGGTCCTTTTTCATTCATAAAGGACACAGGAAGCATGATTTCATGTTTTAAATCATTGATTAGCTCAAGGCTAATTATCTGGTGAATGTTAGACTCTGAGAGGGTGGGGAATAATCTGTCTGCAATTGTCTGCAATTCTCCTACAGGTGCTCCAAACAGGCCCCCTGCTGAACTCATTTAAGGAACAAAGTGTATCTTCCTTCTTGCTTATCTAAAAAGAAGTCTTAGTTTCAGCCTTTGAATCATTAAGTGCCAGTAATACCCAAAGGTATTTTATTCCAATAGACCTTAAAAACAGTTGGTTTGCTTAATAAACATTTCAAAGATGGAAAATATGCATTTTGTAAGGGATCTTTAATACTTTTTGACAAGGGGGGTCCTGGTGGAACACTGCTGTAAGTATCTATGAATAACTATCATTTTCTCCTTTATTCACTTGCTATTCCACAATGCCTCTATGCAGAGAGCATGATCAGGTTTTTGAGGGAAAGCTTTATCTGCTGGTTAAATATCTGTCTGTAGATCACCAGAATGCCACTTCTAGGATGGAATGCATTTGAAAAATAAGATTACAAGAACCAAAGCAGAGATTATAGAGTATTTTAGACTGGGCTGAATAAATAATAGGATTTGCTTCCCAGGGCATGGAAAGAGCTTCTGAGATCACTGTGCAGTTCTTCCAGGTTTTGCTAAACCCTTAAAGTGAGTGAGAGGCATGCGAACTTTGAATGCATCTTTTGTAGTAGACTTTAGCTGAATATATTAAAATTCTTCCTGGTGTTGGACACAGAACATTCTAAACAGCTTAACAGATGAAGACCATTTTTTTTTTTTCCAAAATTTAACATTCCAGGGTTTCTTTTAGAGAATTCAAGATAACATCTTGTAATTTACAAACTATTCCTAGAGAACGAATATTGTTGGTAGTGAATTACAATATACTGTTTTAATAGTCTGGGAGCAAACGACAAGTGATAACCATATTCATGGAAGGCTGATGATATCTTGTAGGCTCATTTTTTTTTCTAATGGAAAATACTCAACTATTCCTTAAGACAGAGGTTGTATTGTATCATGAATTTGTGGTTTTTAAATTTTGTTCTCTGGAAGGTACAGAGGTGCATAGTTGGGTGAGGATGGGAAATGTGTGTAGCTGGCCTAGATCTGCCATCACTACCTGCCCAGCCCCCTCCCCAATGTCCTCGACTAACATAGTGTTATTTTTTACTATTTTATGTGTTGACACTCTACCTAATATGTCTTTTAAAATTTTTTTTCCTTTACGCAATAAGAAAGTTTAAAAATCAGCTATTGATAGGAAAATGCAAAGGACTTAAATCTTCATATTCTTCTTTTAAATAATAAAGTTGAAGGATTCTAGTGACAGATTTTAGTAAAAGAAGCAGTGTAAGAAATCCAGCAGTGAGAAGTTAGATGACAGACAAGTGGAATTAGGGCATAAAGCCAGTCCTGGGCTTTGGTCCCAAGAAGGTCATTAGATTCCCCAGCACAGGGAATTTTAGCCAAGGTAGTAGCTTGGTGGTTGCACATCATGTCAATCCTGATAGTAAAAAATATCCACAGAGGGCCATGAAAAAGCACAACACTAGAACGGCAAATTTGAGTGAGCCAGTACAAGAGAACTGCCTAAAGGACTGGGTACACTCTTGCCTCCTGATAGAATTATTTTCCTCCTTGAGGATAAAAAAGGAGTGAGTGGTAACTAATTTGTCACTTGGTAATAATAGAAAGAGAAGAGAAAATGAATCATGTACACACAAAAAATCCCAATTTTAGGAGAGTGCGTTGTCAAAATGGAAGATATCCCTCAATCTTATGATTCGTTTGCATTCTGTTTCTTTAATTGCTTTATAATCAGCTGCATAAATATTTGGACTTTGTTGCTCAGAAAAGGGAGCTGTATATCTTCTGCATGAAAATTGTAAGAGGATTATTTCAGGGCCTCACTTGGTATCTAGCTGCTTGTTCTATCACAGAGCCAGCTTCAGTGACTCTCATTTTAAAGATGAGTAGGGTGAATGTTAGCAGAATAGCATTGCATTGTATGTGTATGATCACAAACATGATACTGCCATTTTTAGAAAGGTCATGGCTCCATATCAATCTTTATCATCTGGGATTAATAGTGTCTCAAAATATCCAGGTTTTAAAATATTGACCACAATCTTCAAGTATAGCTTATTGCATGTGAATTTTCTGATCCTTTCCAATGGCTTCATTTCTACATTTATGTAAGATTATCTAACTTATATGAGTATACTGTATGTGTGTGTGTATATATTTCCCCCAGAATAAGTCTTTACCAAGACTCACATAAAATTACCAAATCACAAGGAAATATAAATGGGATGAAATCTAAACATCCTTCTGGCCTTAATAACCTCTGGGTGCAAATAAGTTCACGACAGTATTTGTATTTCACACACTCTGATTCCTGTTTACACCTGTTTATGTTGTGCATCCCACCCACTGTCAAGTCTTTTCCGGAGTCCTGGAAGTGTTTCAGCTGCCTCTCCATCAGCCACATTCCCCATGTGATGACCACCATATTCTACTTATTTTGCTGCTTCCCTGGCTCTGATATCCTCTTTTTTGAATTCATTTGTTTGTGCCTGTCTCCTCCACTACTGCCAGAAGCCACCAAGAGAACACCAAATGCTACAAAAGTGGTATCTCCTAGAATTCTGAAAGTGTTTAATTGTCGAGGACTTAAATCTGAGCCATGTGGCGTGAAAAAATAAAGAGAATGGCCCTGCACTCCCATCGGTGTTACTTTTTGTCACCTGGGATATGTATCTGGTCCATTGTACACTGCATCTCACAAGATTTCTTGGGGAAACAGCCTTCTCTGCTGCCACCTGCAGCCCTCTCTCTAAAGGAGTGGCCCCAATTTGGGAGGCTGGAAAACCTTCACCACATTGTCCACTCTATCTCTTGCCCTAGGATTTTGTGCATAACACTTTCCTCTTTCCAGGTACCTTTCTTCTCCTTGAATTAGACTTAAATGGAAAAGATGGTCAGTGACGTCACTCACTCATTCTCCACTTTGGTGGAACTGATACTTCCTTTGTTTCTGGAACTTCACAGTGAATAAGTGACTTGTGTGCTCTTGAGCCTACCATACTAAAGAGATGAAAAGATACCCCTCCGGTGGAACCCAACGTGTGCTCAAGCAGCTCTACAGAGTGACTTGTAGAGGAATAAAAAGAGACTCAGGAAACCTGAGAAAGGGTAGATGCATTAACAAGCACTACTAGTGTTTGTTACAGTGCTTCATTAACTTTTGTTCACCTTCAAATCATTTCTTGTGCTGGCAATAACATTGAGAAATTACACACCAACAGAGAAAATGCCTTCAACATTTTTCTTTTAACAATTTGTGCTTCCTATTGGGGCATGAACACCTTGGGTTCTGTCCAAATGGCATTCGAGACTAGTTTCTTCAAACAGTGCCAGAATGAAGCGGCACAGCCTGCTCCGTGTGCGGCAACCACACAGTAAGTCATTTTGTTCTAATTCATATATTTTTTTGTGGCTGTATTTTAAGCACAACTAGGGAGCCAGATTGTTGTGTTGAATGTATGTCTTCCTCATTACATGGTCTTCATTTTATTTACATTAATTTTCTTTGGAAGCCAGTGTGATAGCCAATTCATTTTAGTCTTGGCTGGATGGCTTTTCTTCCCCTCTTCCTTCTCTTCTCTTTCTTTCTTTCTAATCAGTGTATTTTTTTAGCTTGTTTCCATCCCAATTCTCTTCCTAAATTTGTATTTCTAGTTTTCTTATCTTCTTAATTGCTTTTGTTTCCTTGTAAATTCTTCTCTTTTAAATTCTCTTTCTTCTACTCTCCTTTCATTCTTGGCATTTAAGTCTTTAGAAAGATAACTTACTACCAATGTTCCTTCTAAGAACGTGTCCATGTCTGAATCTGTGTTTTAAATCTTGGATTTCTCCCAACTTTTACATTGTGATGTTTTTCCACAGTGGTGATATTGTCAATGTCTTTTCAAACTTCTTTCTCTTTTTAAGATGATTCCTGACAGTCTTTTCTACTCTTTGGTAACTCATCTTTGGGTTTCTCAACTCAAAGAGGCTTAGGAAAGAGGGATACCTTTTGAGCAGAAACAAGGATGGTGATGGGAGATGAGATGGGTACAGACTAGACAAATTCTTTTGCGAAAAAATGCTGGAGGAGCAGAGAATGATCACCAGGTGAAGAGACAAACCAGGGATTACCTTGTCTGCAAATGACTTGCATGATTTCATCTGGAAGAGGGATTCCAATTGATCTTTGTGACTGCAGAGAGCAAAATATGGAGGAGGAAATTAGAAGAACATGACAAAAAAATCAACTTTAGACCAGGATCCTATTATTCCAAGGCAAGCCTCCTTTGCTGAACCTTCTAGGGAAATCCACTTAACATCAACCTCTTCATGGTCTGACCATTCATAGCACTAATTATCTAATCTTTAAATCTTTGCTGTTGAATATATTCAATTAAAAACCTTAACATATATTATCCCTCCTTGTTATTTAATTGCTTTATAGTTCTAGTTTCTGTTTTTAGATTATAATTACCTTGAGAGTCAGAAAAGTGACATTCTCTTCTTCAGACCATGTCAGACAAAACTTGTACTCATTATATTGAATTATATTTGAAGTAAGATTCTTTTTTTTAAAAAAAAAGATCTAAAATTATAATATTGTGGAAATGTGGCTGATTTTGGCAGGCATGGCCTGATTTGAGTGGAAGAATTCTGCATAGTCTGTGCTCATCTTGAAAATCCAGAAGCAGAGATTTCAAGACCATGGAAACAGTTTCCCTGCTGCTAACCTTTATTAGTCTCATGAATATAGGCTAGAAATCGAAACCCAAAGCTGACTGTGAGAAATTGTTGATAAGCTTTCATTGTGCATAAAACACATAAAATGTTACAGTTAGAATGTTGGCCTTTTGGGATCACTGATCCAATGCCCTTTTTTATAAATGAGAAAATCGAGGTCCAGGGACAGGAGCAAATTGCCCAAATTTGTTCTCAGTGCTAGTGAATGGAAGAAACCTTAAACTTGGATCTTTTCATGCCTTTCACAGTGTTGTGTCTTGAATTATTATTGTGGTTTTTAGGTGTGCCAGGAGCCCTTCACAGGTTTGCCATCAAATGTTGATGAAGCTGTGAATGTGTGTAACAAATGGAACCATATACTGTCATCACAATAGATGCTGGATTGCCTTCCAGCATCTAGTGTTACTCTAATACTCTGACAAAGTTCTTACATCCATTTAACAAATAACTTATTTTCATGCCTACTGTGTGCCAGGCTCTAGGTCAGATGCTGAGAGCCAAGTGCTCTAGGTGGCATTGAGATATGTCTCTTGGCTCCTACCTCAGCTGACTGTTCCCAGTACTAGAAGTGTAATAAGGTCTATTTAATTCAGCATTCCATATGATAGATAGGCCTGCCACTGTGATATCTGTATCCTTGATCACAGGCAATAAAGAACAATGAACATGATAATTCAATGGCTAACCTATTTTCTGCTGAATACCTTTATGTATAATAAACAATTTTTAAAAAATACCTCCAAACTTCCTACTTTAAAAACGTATATTAAGTTCCTATAAGTATGCTTCAACAGATTCCAGTACATGACAGTTCATTTTATTGGGGAGAATTGTTCTTAGAGACTTCACATAATTTGTTTCTTACAAAAAGTGACAGGAATTTCTATACTGTTAATGCTATTACCTGGCAGTGAAGATGATTAACAATTCACTTGGCTTACCAGCTTTGAAATCATGCAATTCTTGGCAAATTTTTAGTTTGAAGGAATTTGCATTATTTTAAATTTGGAAAGTTGCATGAAATTAGACCACAGTGTACTCCCAGGAGGGTGATCAAATAATGTTGGGACCTTTGAGTATGACGTGTAAACATTCAGGAGAAATAGAAGATGCAATCCCTGCTCTTCAGTAACTTCAATTCTGTTGGGAAAATGAAAGGGATACATATAAAGCATATTAAAACAACCCAAAGCAGTAATTCTCAGCCTTTTCCTCATTGTTCCCCCTACAAGGACACTTTTGAGATATTTTTTCCTGATAGACTCAACCTCAGGAAATTTTTATTCCTTAGATGTACTGGATATCTGTTTATGTACTCTATGTGTGTCTATGCTTCATACACAATTAGAGTAAGGTTTTTCATTCCCCAAGAACTCATTTTCCTCCCTTTAGGGGTGACATTTCCCCCATTGAAAATGCATGGTTTAAAGTAATCCATGACTAAATATATAATGATAAAACTGAAAGATGGATGAACTATATACAAGGCCCTAGAATAGTAGATACAGGACCTAGAAGAAAAAATATAAATCGGTAGCTACTGAACGCAGGATGAATTCCATAAAATCAAAATCAATGTTTAATTAAATGTCTGCAAAACATAGCATTGTATCAATTTTATGTATTGTTTCATTTTATACTCTTAAAAATTGATTTACATTTGAAAACAATTTGTGGTTTAGGTTTTTCTCACTTGTTAATAATACCTGAGCAAGACTCACATTCTCAAGCAGTCATATATCAAATGAGTTACTCATTACCAAAGAAGTTCAAAATCTGAATTATTTGAACATTTCAAAAAGTTTACAGCAGAAAAACTATATTTAAATTGGTGTTTGAGTACATTTCATATGTGTGACATTATGTCACACAGCACTTCCAAATGTAGGCTTGGGAAAGGTTCCTGATGAAAGTGAAATCTGAGTCACTTCTTGACTGCCCAATGGGTACGATGTACCAAAATTGGTGTGTGAAAGAGAGAGAGGGGTAGCTTCCTTTTGAAGTTAAGCAGTAGGTGTCTTCATAGATATGTAGGAGAAAAATACTTTACAGAATTAATTATCTTCACTTAAGCAGCCATTTTTAGAAGCCCCAGAGGCCATATGTTCATTGTACAAATTGAATTCTTAGCAAGTGTGAAACACAAACACACACACATAGACCCAAGGTATAAGCAAAGAAAGTAAGTAATGTTTTGTTGCAATTTCATAGCAGAGTCCTGTTATTTCCCATGAGCCTTGTTTGTAGATGTTTTCATTAAGAGGGTTTTAGGGACAAGTGAAAAATTTAATGATTTGTAGCAAAACATAAAAAACCAGAAAAGGTATCTGTACTATAATTTCTTTCAGAAATAACTCTTGGGTTTATTCTGCTTATGTTTTAGTGGATACATTTAGGGTTTCTTTGAAAGTTCTTAAAAAATAATGAACTATTATTTTTTAATAAGTTTGACATGAGATGAGGTCTCTAATCTTGAGTTTTCACTGTAGGTTGCCCCGGCACCCTGATCATCATGGCCTGGGGTAGTCTTGTTTTTGGTGTTTGATAATCGAAGAGGTGTGACGCGGGTCATTGTCCCAAATTGCCCTCAGATTTAATGTGAATCAGGTCTGAATTGACCTGCATTTTTCCAACCTGATGTGGTGTTTCTTTTAAGTTGCTTCTAAGAGGGCTGTAATATAGCTCAGATACAAAACTTGCATTGTTTTTGATAAAAGTCTCAGAAGTGTATCAGATTGTCCTATGGTGATTTTTCCAGTTTACAGTCATAGAATCTCAAAGAAAAGCTTAAATAAGAGTGACAGTAACAGTAACAATTATGGGACATTCAAACTTTTTCAAAATTCTTTCAGTGTGGTTACTTCCTGTGCTTCTCACAAATGTCTACTGAAGTGAGAAGGGCGAGGAGTGCTATGTGCATTCCAGACCCAGTGAAAGATGAGGCCTTGGATGAAGCCATTTGCCTAAGATCACCTAGATGGACTAGCTCTTGGCTTTCTTCTAATTGCTTTTGCTTAAACTGTGACATTCTTGCTCTTCTATAATTTCTCCCTGTCTTGTTAAAAAATACATCTGTAGAGCATTTCTGAGTCTGATACAATGAAAGTAAAACCAGTCATTATGCATCAAAGGCAGCTTACATTTGAATTTCATATTTTGGCCCTAACTTTCTCTTCTGACCCCCAGACATGCACCACTCTTATGTTTCCAGTGATCTTTGGTTGCACTTCTCACCTC
>NW_012102277.1:4074249-4081460 GCF_000951045.1 Mandrillus leucophaeus
CTTGTTTGTAGATGTTTTCATTAAGAGGGTTTTAGGGACAAGTGAAAAATTTAATGATTTGTAGCAAAACATAAAAAACCAGAAAAGGTATCTGTACTATAATTTCTTTCAGAAATAACTCTTGGGTTTATTCTGCTTATGTTTTAGTGGATACATTTAGGGTTTCTTTGAAAGTTCTTAAAAAATAATGAACTATTATTTTTTAATAAGTTTGACATGAGATGAGGTCTCTAATCTTGAGTTTTCACTGTAGGTTGCCCCGGCACCCTGATCATCATGGCCTGGGGTAGTCTTGTTTTTGGTGTTTGATAATCGAAGAGGTGTGACGCGGGTCATTGTCCCAAATTGCCCTCAGATTTAATGTGAATCAGGTCTGAATTGACCTGCATTTTTCCAACCTGATGTGGTGTTTCTTTTAAGTTGCTTCTAAGAGGGCTGTAATATAGCTCAGATACAAAACTTGCATTGTTTTTGATAAAAGTCTCAGAAGTGTATCAGATTGTCCTATGGTGATTTTTCCAGTTTACAGTCATAGAATCTCAAAGAAAAGCTTAAATAAGAGTGACAGTAACAGTAACAATTATGGGACATTCAAACTTTTTCAAAATTCTTTCAGTGTGGTTACTTCCTGTGCTTCTCACAAATGTCTACTGAAGTGAGAAGGGCGAGGAGTGCTGCATTCCAGACCCAGTGAAAGATGAGGCCTTGGATGAAGCCATTTGCCTAAGATTACCTAGATGGACTAGCTCTTGGCTTTCTTCTAATTGCTTTTGCTTAAACTGTGACGTTCTTGCTCTTCTATAATTTCTCCCTGTCTTGTTAAAAAATACATCTGTAGAGCATTTCCGAGTCTGATACAATGAAAGTAAAACCAGTCATTATGCATCAAAGGCAGCTTACATTTGAATTTCATATTTTGGCCCTAACTTTCTCTTCTGACCCCCAGACATGCACCACTCTTATGTTTCCAGTGATCTTTGGTTGCACTTCTCACCTCTGACTCCATTTGATCAGTGCCAAATGGAAACCATTTTCACTCACTACTACCTAAAAGAGATTACATTGACTCCATGCAGGAGAATAGCTCAATGTATGTGAGGTTCGGCCTCTGTGACCTTCTGTGTTAAACAAGGTTGAAGGTTGTATATTGTGACCTGATAGAACTGTGGTGAGGACTGAATGAATAGTGGGTTGCATATAAAGCATCTGACATGGTATCTGGCCTGTAGTAAGTAATTTAATGCTAGCTATTCTTAGTATACATTATTGGTACTTTGAATAGTATGAGTGAGTAAAGTTGAGAATTGAAGATTGAGAAATAAAGGATACGTTTTCAATGGAAATAAAACATACAGCCTAACCAATTAGAAAGTAGACTTTTCTACATAGCAAACAACATTTTCCTAGGAACTTTGCTCCCAGGAATACCAAGACGTCAGGCAGAAAGACAGCTTATCAGGAGACAGCTCACCTTGCTCTCAAAGCAGAGAACCCACTCTAGTGGAAACATGGCCAAGAGTTTCCATTTCTACAAAGATTAGCTGAAATCTTCTTTCCCAAAGAAGGAGTACTATTTCTTTTCTTTTATCTTTTTTTTTAACTTCCAGAGTTAGAGCTGTTCTAATGTGACCAAGTGATAAGAAATTTTCAAAGCGTACTTTGGCTTCTTTTAGTGGATCTGGCCACAGGAGAGAATTCCCTTGAAGCAGGAGTTAATGGTTTCATTTACCCTGTTACGAACAGCATATGTTTGCATTCTATTTTTTGGCTACAATTCTCTTGATCTCTAACTCATACAGTGCTTCCCGATTTGCCGTGCCTCAGGAAATTTGCTGGATGGCCAAATATGACAATGGCCCAATTTCTTATTTAGTTGATTCTTTTTCATATTTCACCTTCCTCAAAAGAAATAGAAAATAGTTTAGCCTATGAGATTAAAATTCTGATAGGAATATTTCTTTCGTTTATACAAGAGAAAAAGAAAATAGTAATAATGGTATCCTGAAAGCTAATCCATAAATGAAGATCACCAGAATAGTTTAAAAATGGATAAAGTGGAGTCCGGGCACGGTGGCTCATGCCTGTAATCCCAGCATTCTGGGAGGCCAAGGCGGGTGGAAGACTTGAGGTTAGGAGTTTGAGACCAACCTGACCAATATGGTGAAATCCTGTCTCTACTAAAAATACTAAAATTAGCCGGTTGTGGTGCCAGGCACCTGTAATCCCAGCTACTCAGGAGGCCGAGGCAGGAGAATTACTAGAACCTGGGAGGCGGAGGTTGCAGTGAGCCGAGGTCACACCATTGCATTCTAGCCTGGGGGACAGGGTGAGACTCGATCTCAAAAGAAATATAAATAAATAAATAAATAAATAAATAAATAAATAAATAAACAAACACCATAAAGTGATGCATCCAGGAATCTGTGGGGCCACATATTTCTAGAACACTAAACTTGACCTCTCTACTTTATCATACAGTTTTTTCCTTCTAATCGAAGCAGAGCAATGGGAGAGAAATGCATAGATCCAATTAGTGCCTGCCAATAACCATTGGATTTCAATTTCTGATCCAGTTTTTCTCCCAGACTTCCCTTCTATGCAATCTCTACCAGTCAATAGTTGCCTAAATTTTCATGTTTTATCTTCGCCCTTCTCCTCCATATGTCAGTTTCATAAAGAATATGTGTATATGTGTCTGCTTCTGACCTCTTTCCTGTTAGAAGCACATACTTTGAGAGGTAAAGAGAGAATGGCTGAAAATCGTTCCTGCAAAAAGCTTCCAGATTACTGATTGATATGCATTGTTTCCACAGAGCGGTTTGCTGTCTCTTGCTTTAAAGCTTATTTTTAGTTAACTCTAATAAAACGCTAGCCAGTTTGAATTCCTTTTCCAGTTTGTAGAAAGCACTGAATTGACAGGCATCAAGAAACTAAAAATAACATATGACATGACATAATAGAATTTTAGAGCTTGAAGTGGACATGAACATCATCTCTGCCAATCTTTTCTTCTTATAGAGAAAGATATGCAAGTTCAAAAAGATTAAGTGCCTCTCCCAAGGTCACATTGCTAGTGCATGATTGAGTTACGACATGAACATCTGTTTTTCCACTTATTGGCCTGTGTTTTTCCACTATGGAAAATAATTATAATGCAACAGGCAGGACCAATAGTACAAAACTTTCATTACAGAGAGGGATTTGCCTCAGATGAAAGAAACCTACTTAGTCATTCTAGTTCAGTCTTCCACCTACTTATTCCTCCTTAATTATTATCATTAATTAGTATTTATCGATTCCTCTCTGTTGGGTAAACTGCTTTATTGCAAAAACTGGTATTATAAGCCCTCCTGGAGATTACAAACTAAAAAAAAAAAAAAACCACGAAGAAAATGCAGCTATATTTTAAAACCTTGTTCCCCAGACCTTTGCCAACATCCCTTTGCCAACATCCCTTTGCCAACATCCCTTTTACCTTCTAAAATAGATCATTCATCATAGCAATCCATTCAACATCAAGGACAAGACCCTTGGAAGGATGAGAAACTGGTTTCCTTCCCTTTTCCTATTTTCTTTTTAGTATTTCTTTCCTTTCTTTCACCCTTTAATTCATTTCTTCTTTTGAAAGATGGATTGATTCATTTACTGATTGAGTGAACAAATATTTGATGAGTGCTTACTGTATGCCAGTCTTAGGCTGAACACTGGAAAACAGACTCCCTGTCTTGAAAGAAATTTCTACTTTGCATGGGAGGAGAGACATGTGAGAGGGTGACCAATTAGGTCCCTGTGGCAATAGCAGTGTTTCTAGCCTTTCTCACAGGATGGCATACCTACAAAACGAAAATATTGCATGACAGATAGTAGGACATTTGTGGTGATTTAGGACCCTAGATGAGAATTATTCTTGGACAGAGGCAATGAGTGGCATGTCCTGGCTGCCTCAGACACCCCATTCAGCTACCTCAGCAGTGAGATGATCAACATCTATCCCTGGTTTCCTGGTTGGGACACACTGCAATAGTCTTGGGAGAGGAAATTTTTTCCTAAACTGATGAAGTTGTAATAAGAACAAAGAAAAGATTAATCTGGAAGCATTTAGGAAGTAGAATTGACAATATTGGTTGAGTAGACTGTGGGGAAGAAGTCGAGGATAAGTCCCAGATATCTGACTTGAGCAACTAGAAGGATGATGGTGTGGCTTACTGAGATGGTGAGTATTAGTGGAGAAGAAAAGAGGGGGAAAGGAGTTTATAGGGGAGTATGATGAGTTTTCTTGTGGTGGTGATTGTAGTTCCCTGTGATGGAGATGCTGAGCTCGGGAATTGAATGTGGAAGATTTATTAGGGAGTTCTCAAGGAGACAGTCCTATAGAAAAGTGAAGAGAGAGGAACTGGCAAAGAGAAAAACAGAGTCAGTATTTAGTTGCAGCCGAGGTACCAACCAGTCCTACATGAAGCTCTGAATGGCACATCAGAGTCTGAAATTTGAGACTCTTGCCTTCTTGGGCCTGGCCTTTATATTTCCGTATTAGCCAGTCATATGCTGTGCGCTGCCTTCTCAGAGGTGGCATATTCTTGGTGCAGTCGTCAGAGGACAAAAGCAAAGTCCAGCGAGGGACACAGCTGTCAGCAGTCAGCATCTTATGTCCCAAGCAGCTGTAGGACAGTGGGGTGGATAGATCAGCCTCAAATAAGGAATCTGTGTGGAGCCTCAGGCAATCCCTTACTCTGGTAAGTGAAGCTATCTAGGAGGCATTTTATACTTGGGTCTGGCTGGAGTGCTGAACTTGGCATTCATTACCATGTAGGAGATAATTTGAAGCAATGGGGGTGATAACAGTGAAAAGAGAAGATGGACTAGAACAGGGCCTTGGGCAATACCAATACTTAATGGGTAAGGTAAGGAAAAGGAGCCCCGGACAAAAACATGGTGCCTAAGGAGGTTGGAATCTCAAGGGAGGTTGGTCACAAAAGCCAAGGAGGGAGAGCATGTTAACAGTATCCAGTGTTGCAGAAAGGCCTCAAAAATGTCAGCTGGATTAGTTGAAATATGGTATTTCTTGGTAATAACCAAGAGAGTAGTTGTAATTTGAGGGAGGGCAGTTTCTGTGGAGGTCAGGAGGCAGAACCAGATTTTGTTAGGTGAAGAAAAAACACAAAATGATCAAATAGGACACAGTGTGTACAGACAACTCTATTAAGAAGTTTTGCTCTTAGGCGAAAGAGATGGGGTACAGTAGAGAAAGTATATAGGATGGAAGATGTTTTGCCTTGTTTTATTTAAGAAGGGAAAGATTTGAGCATGCATAAGTGCTGATGGGGGTAGCAGTAGAGAGGCAGTGGGCTGAGACTTTGGAAGAAAAGGAGACACAATCTTTCTTCTCTGGAAAGAAAGGGGAAAAGAAAGGGGAGGCTGAAGAGTCGATGCAAGACAGATTCAAAACACAAATGGGATGTGAAGCCTCTGAGGATTCTATCTGTTTAAATATAGAAAGAAACCTGAACTCAGGCGAAAAACAATACTTTTAAAAACTATATCATAAACATTGGTCAACAGACAGCATTTGATTCACTCTTCATAATCACAGGCAGTGCTGAAAAATACCGACACATAGAAACCCTCTCTGTGGCCATCAGAAAATACTTACCAAATGTGTTAGGCGTTGAAAGGTTGTAATAAGAATGAAATCAAGTGTCGCTTCTAAGTACTATCTTGGCTAGAGTAATTCAGTTCATCTTTACCAGAATGCTTAATGCACCTACTATGTGTAAGGACTAGAGACACGTACCCTGGAAAGGGCAGTGGACTTGTCCTTAAGACACAGGTTTAGTTCTTGATATACAGCTAGGACTTTCAGGGAAAATTAATTTCTTGTTTTAAGTAATTTTTCTTTTCAACACAAAAATCACCATTTTTAGTATTTGAAAATACTAACTGGCTCTATGATTTTGGCAAGTGGTCAACCTTTCTGACCCTCTGTTTCTTCATCCTTAAGATGTTTGTTGATCATTAGGGCCCCATTGAGTTTTAATGCTGTGGGTTTAAAGGACAGGATCTTTGAGGTGACCAGGAAGGAAGAGTTTTGGCAGACATGAATTGTCTCTTGACACCATGAGAGGAGATTTAGAGAAGTTAAGTGACGTGTCAATGTCCCACAGGTGGACCGTGAACAACGTGGCAGGGATGTGCCTGAACCCCCATCTCCCAGTTCAGTCCTTATTCCTCACACTTGAGTTGCTGTAACTGGGTGAGCAAAACCCTGGGTAGAATGAGAATATGCACAGCAACAGGATAAACATGAACTATCTCCCTGAAAATCTTCATTTGTTTGGCATCTATGATTTTAAAACTTTTTAAAATTAAAATAAAAAATGGCTTAAGAACAGAATACAAATCAAGTAGAAGTGAAAGTTCAAAGGAATTTTGCAGTTTATGAAGTTATATTTGGTCAATATTTCTGAGTGGCTTGAGAGAGGGTTTCTGAGTGTGTGGGTATATTTTTCAGCACAACCTCTTAGGTTATAACTCGACTCTGGGGATGCTTATTTCCTCTCCCCCACTAGTGCATGTATTTTGGTGCAAAAGCTTGGAAGTACACTAAACCAAACTGTATTTTTAGTCCCCAAAGAAAAGTTGTAGAGAAAGAGAGGGCATTTGAGGTTGACTGTTTCATCTGGGAAGACCAATAAATCACCAGAAGCTCCAGCCCAATCAATGCCCACTGAAAAATGTGGACGTCAGGCAATGCCCTGGTGCTCCAATGGGTAATGAACAAATGTGTACAGTGGGGAATAGATCGATTTCTTGATGAGTCCTATTAGCATAACCATATAGCATGAAACATAGTTATTATTTGAGACAGAACACAGTACAAGCAGATGATTCTTACCACTGTTAACAGCACATATCCTTGATGTGATAGAATTGTGGCTTCAAATACGGGGGTTTCATACTACACAAAGGTGAGCAAGACTAATCAGGTGCTGTAGGAAAACATTAAGAGATTTACATTTAGAGGTTTTGAACTTCTAGCCTTCAACTTTATGTATGTTTTCTTTTTATTTATTTATTTATTTATTTTATTATACTTTATGTTCTAGGGTACATGTGCACAACATGCAGGTTTGTTACATATGTATACATGTGCCATGTTGGTGTGCTGCACCCATTAACTCGTCATTTACATTAGATATATCTCCTAATGCTAT
>NW_012102277.1:4082974-4085884 GCF_000951045.1 Mandrillus leucophaeus
AAGGAGGAGCTGGTACCATTCCTTCTGAAACTATTCCAATCAATAGAAAAAGGGGGAATCCTCCCTAACTCATTTTATGAGGCCAACATCATCCTGAAACCAAAGCCTGGCCGAGACACAACAAAAAAAGAGAATTTTAGACCAATATCCCTGATGAACATCGATGCAAAAATCCTCAATAAAATACTGGCAAACTGAATCCAGCAGCACATCCAAAAGCTTATCCACCATGATCATGTGGGCTTCATCCCTGGGATGCAAGGCTGGTTCAACATACACAAATCAATAAACGTAATCCAGCGTATAAACAGAACCAAAGACAAAAATCACATGATTATCCCAATAGATGCAGAAAAGGCCTTTAACAAAACTTTCTGTATGTTTTCTAAAGTGCATAATACACTAATAAACTGATTCATGTATAATTTACCAAAAACACATATATTGGGGGTATATGCTCAAATGTATTTTGTTAATGGCACACATTATCGAAAAGGTTTAGAGACAAATCTCTGGATTACCTTTCTGTGCTTTGAGAGCAAATTAATGCCATCCTGATCTTTTGTCTAATACTAATGGTTAAGATAAAAAGTTGTCAATCTGAACCACGAAGACTGATTTCTTACCTTAGCAAAGGGAGCTGGAAAATGGCAAAGATGAATGTTCATAGTTATTTATTTCATACTCTTTATATAACAGGCTCCTTGTGAATGGATATTTCCAATTTCCACACAAGGCCTTTGGAGAAACCATCACCTAATCAATATGTTAATGTGACAGCAACTACCAACTGAGGAATGTCATCACATTTTCAATTAGAGTTACAGAGAAGCAAGAAAAGGAATCAAGGGAATTGGACAAATGGATTTTGCTAATGCCAGCAATATTTCTTTACTGGGAACACTTGGTATTTGTTTAGTGAATTTAATGAACATTTTGTGTTTTTCCCCTAGTAGGGAGTTATTTACCTGTTTTAACTAGTGAACCAACAATTTTTTTTTCACATATCACCTTATATAACTTATAAAACACATTTGTGATTGACACTGATAAACACCCTGTTAGGTAAAGAGGGTCAATTTAGAGTTCCCACACTGTGGTTTGAAAATGGAATCTTGGAGAATGAAGGGTCCTCATTTAGATGTAAGCTAGGTCCCTAGAGCTCTTGCCTGGGGTGTTTTTCAGTGTCTCACACTGCAGGGAAAGAGCAATGCAGTTAGATGATGAATACAGTGCTCTCTGGTGACCCCAAAAATAAATACCTCAACTTTTATTCCACGGCAATCTTACCTCTTTCCCTTGTCCTTCTTGTTATTGTCTTCCTTTTGATATAGAAAGAAAACATAGTTGAAAGAAACCCAGAACCACTTTACAATTTTTACCCAACCCAAATATATCTAGTCATAGCAAACCTGGGAGGAAATACTCATCACTAACGCACAAAAGAAGACAGAACAAGAAGGAGGAGGACCTGAATGGGAGACAAAGGCACCTGAATTCACCAAATAGTTTATTGTCAGGACAGAGGAAGGGATGTCTTGCTATAGCAGGAGAACTTTCATCACAATGGATCATCAATCTCTTGGCACCTGTTTCTTTTCTTCCACATCTAATTTAAACAGGCACTGAATGCTTAGCCAGAGAGAGCCCCATGGAAGGAGAGCCCAGAAATGGTCTTTGATCTTAAAGAGCATAGCATTTAGTTGGGTAGATAAAATATGAAAGTGGGAAACAGGCAGCAAATCAACAAAGGCAAAGGGGAAGAGTGGAATGAATCGTAAGTTTGGAGTTAAATGGATTTGGTTTCAAACAATAGTAGCTATGCTCTGTGCCAATTGAGAATCCGAGAATATGCCCTCTGCTTTCGGGATCTCAGTTTGTCCTTAGGATAAGGAGGAGACTGAATTGGGGTCTCTAGATTTTATTTTAGCACTAAATTTTCATGATTTGTTCATTAGTAAACATAAATCAGTTGTACAGGTAAAAACATTAAGGAAATGCAAATAAGAGAATGTTTTATTTCTAGGAGAAGGTTTGTAAAATGCTGTTTGTGTCATGTGTACCTTCCTATGTATATTGCAGTCACTCTCTGAAAAGAAGATTTGAGGACCATTATCCTTGCAAATAGACTGGAATTGGCAAAGATTTAATGAATCCGGGATGGAATTGTGCTAATCTATGACTGATTTTTTTACTTGTCTTTAGCAAAATGAAGAAATTAAGAATTTGTAAAAGTGAAACCTAAGTGTGTTGATATTCTCAGATTATTTCTGCATTGGCACTAAAATATCATTTCCCTTATAAAATGATGGTGATAGTAAAAGCAATACTATGGATAATAAATACATAGATATATTAATCTTCTTTCTTGGAAGTAAAGTACAACCTACTTTCAGATTACTGAGCTCCTTTTCTTGGGCTAAGAACTTCCTGCTGAATTTCCTTTCATTGCTTTTGATTGGGGGAGTAATTTTTTCTAGTATATTAGTTTCCTCAAGCTGCCATAACAAAGTACCACAAATTGGGTGACTTAAAACAACAGAAATGTACTCTCTCACAGTTCTGGAGGCCAGACATGTGAAATGAAGGTGCCAGCCAAGGCCACATTCTCTCTGTAGGCTCTAGCGAAGGATCCTTTCTTGCTTCTTCCTGGCTTCTGTGGTTGTTATCAATCTTTGGCACTCCTTGGCTTGTGGCAGCATCACTCCAATCAGACTCTGCCTCTGTTTCTAGCATGGCTGCCTTCCCTCTGTGTTTCTGTGTCTTCATATGGCATTTTGTTTGTGTCACAACTTCTGTCTTCCTTTTTTTTTCTTTTTTTTTTTTTTTTGACAGGATCTTGCTCTGTCGCCCAGACTGGATTGCACTGGTGTAATCACAACTTACTACAGCCTCAAACTCCTTGGCTCA